>NC_071991.2:1255000-1427500 GCF_028885655.2 Pongo abelii
CCCTTTCCTCTCGGCCGCCCGACTCCGCGCGCCCCTCTCGGCTTTTCTGAGCTGGGATCACCCTCCCCGAGAGAGGAGCGGGCCATTGCCGCTTGTGGGTGTTGCAGTAATGAAAAATCAGTGCAGTTAAATCGTAAAATTTGGATTAAGAAGCTTGAATTTAATACACACGCACCACATTTATTAAAGCATTAGAATAATTGAAATTTGCTGCTGCAGCCGTCCAATCTGTTTAAATAATTCTATATGGGTGTCTTGTTGTGATAAAAGATTATCTAGAATTCTATTAAAGGCGCAGGAGCCTGCTTTGTAAATCCTATTTGGGGACTTTCAATAACTATCGATAATCTCATCTGCACAGAACCCCCCGCCTCTCCGCGTTATCGGAAAGTTTGCAGCGTTTCCCGAGCAGCGCGGGCAAGGCCGGACCTGCGGTGGAGCCGGCACCTGCCGCTCCGCCCGGGATTAGGGAGCTCCCGGCTTGCGGGGGGTGCGGGCGGCCGGTGGTCCAGCTCGCCCGCCCCGGCCGAGACGCTGGGCCCGGCCCCCACAGGCTGCGCCTGACGGGACCGGCGGGAGGCCTTTGTTCGCAGCCCGGAGGCCCCAGGCTCCAAACCACACTCGGGCTGCGGGGAGCGAGCGCGGGCGCTGCCGCTAATTGCTGCTAATTTTGTTCCATTAACTTTATTTACTCTTGAACCCCTTAATTGTTTTCCATTTATTTTTAGTAATTTTATAATGCACTAATAATCCCCCCCCAGCCTGCGGACGCCTCCTGCCTCCTCCTCCATCTCCCTCTTCGCTTCCCCTCCCTGAGCGCGACCTCCCAGGCTTCCCAGCCACTGGCCGCGGGCTCCGCGTGGCGCTGGCCTCCGGGCACACAGAGCCGCGGGGTGAGCGAGAGCTCGGCCTGGGGCCACGGGTGCCGGTGGGTCCCCCCAGGATTCCGCGGGGAGGGCAGCTGGCTAGGACGAGGGCCAGTATCTCCGCGCTGGAGGCCAGAGGGTTTCTGCTTGCAGCGATTCCTCCAGTAGGAGGGCGCGCAGAGGCCCAGAGAGGGGAAGGGACTTGCCTAAGATCACACAGCGTCCCAGCGGCCTTACTGGGCAGGGGAGGGTTTGGCCCGGCCGGGCCCTCTCGCGCCGGCTTCTGCGGATTCCTTCTGCGGCCTGATAATACAGTCCCGGGGCCGGTCTGCAGAGCCGCCCAGCTCAGGGCTCGGCCGGGCGAGGGCTCCAACTCCCCAAGCTCAGCCCCTTCCCTGGGGAGCCCCTGTCCCCGCGGCCCCCGGCCCCGGCCCCCAGGACCCAGCCCCGCGCCTCACCGGTTATTAGACAGCTCGCGGGGACTGTCTGCGAGCCGCCTCTTTCCTGCTAATTATCACTTTATGAAAAGTGTTTCATTAAGAAACTCTGCTTTTGATTAATTATCGACAGAATGCTGACCAGAAAGAAATGAAATTAATCTCTGACCCCGTCTGGGTAACACTGGAAATTCATCACATATCCTTTTAATATTGAAACACAGCGCAGAATTTTAATAGAAAATATTGTTTTTCCAAACCTCCAGTCTTTATTAATGCCTCTGGGCAGGGAATGATATTGCTGGCGATATAGCAGTCTTTGTTCATTTTAAATTTATTAAACATAATGCACTTCATTTTCAAACATTTTACTGTTTCTTTTTAATTTCACTCAGTGTAAGTACAGAATAAAACCTTTTTAAACATTTAAGATATTGAAAACCCATATAAGGATATATAACAGAAACGCTCCGGCCATCAAATAAATTTAAGTAGAAGCAATTGTAATTTTAAGCTCCCAAGTATTATCCCCTTCAGACATTAAGGCAGTATCAGTAACCATCAAATGAGAGTGTGTGGAGGAGAGAGGTTGGGCGGCCCCCGCCCCGGGAGACCTCGCCAGAAAGACCGACCAGGGAGGGTGGGGCTGGCAGCCCCTGGGACCTCTCCTGGCGGCGGGGGCGGGCACTGGCCCCCTCCCTTCCCTTGGCCCCAGCAAAGTCTGTCTGTGAAGCCAGAGTGATTGTATAAGATGCCCCCGTGTCTCCCGCTCTGTTCAACTGGTCCAGGAGGGGCTCACTCCCCCAGGGCACCCCCCAGAGGGACACAGGGGCTTTCCGGGATCGAAAGGTGTTTCTTCCCTTTCTAAGTCACGTCAGGCCACCTCCGACCCCAGCCGACACGCTACCAGGCCTGCACCATAGAGTGGGCTCTGAGAGTGTTCTCAAGCCCTGGGGGAGGGGGACTCCCCAGAGATCGTGTCCCCGACCCCTCCTTCCGGGCCCACTGCTGCCATCCCAAACCCAACCCCCCAGCGTAACTCGCACCCTCATCCCCTTTCCCGAGGAATCCAAACTCCGGTTTAATGAGTCGTGAAGTGTGAGAACTTCCGGAGCCCACAGCGCCCCTGATGCCAATTCCAGATGTGTGAGTTGGGAGGGGCGGGCCTCCCGGCCGGTGAGGACCCAGCCGCTGCCGTCAGAGCGAAGCATCCAGGACCCAGGTTCCAGCGATCTGGGGCCTGAATTGGAAACAGGCAACTTCTCCACTGAGAAATTACTCTTTTTATTTCTTGTAGTGTTCCTGGTGCCCTATTTCACGGCACCAACAAACGGAATATTACTTTTAAAACACTATGAAATACCAGGTCCTGTCCTCGGAGCTATTTCGGGGGAATTCAATTTTCGCTGAATGGTGAGAAGCTCCAGCATTTCTTTTGGGGGCTGATGGGTGGCTCAGTGGGAGGAAGAAGAAAATTTTCAGGGATTGTCTTGGCTTTCCAGAGAGGCTCGTGGGTGTCTGGGCCACACACTGGCACCCCTGCACCCACCCGCACTCACACAGACACCCGCACACTCTGTGAATGGGTCTTAGATGGGACCAGACACCATGTACAGCACTTTGCAACCGCTGGCCCTTGTGCCATTAGCACTCTATTACCCTGGGCTCAAAGTCTGGCCTAGGCGAGTGACTGTCTACAAGGTTATCTGTTATCTATCATCCGTCTACCAGCAGGACCTGCCCATCCCCCACGGCCCCCCTTGGTGTCCTAATGTATGGGAGAACAGTTACTCTGAGCCGCTAGGAAAAAAAAGTTTGCCTTCCCATCCTCCCCTCCCTCTTAGCAAATATTCCATCCTCAGACCTCATGGGGGACAACTTTGTTTCCAGTGCTGCAGTCAGGCCTGGGAAACGCAATGGGAAAAGACAGAAGACTTTTTGTTATTGTTGTTGTTGTTATTGTTGTTGTGGAAAATTGGAGGCCCTCGGTTGGAGCTGAGATCGCTGTCCCCCCTTGCTTCTAACCAGAGCAGTAGACTATGGAGAACAGGCAGCTGGGACCAAGGGAAGCACCTTCCAGCGCCTCCCCGATATGCCAGGGCCTCCAGTCCCCAAGTCCTGGAGAGATCAGTCAGCCTTCTTGGAAGCTTAGCTGGTGGCTCCACCCTGGTCCTGCAGCCCCGGGCCTGGGCTCCCCAACTCAGGTTCTGGGAGGCCTGTGGAATCCACCTTAGTCTGGGGGGGTCTACAGGGGTACACGTGGGAGAGATGAGGCTTCTGCTTGTCCCCACAAACAAGAAAGTAGCTAGCATAGAGTAACTTGGAAATACTGTCAGACTCCCCAGTGCCCCTCCTAACACAGTCTTCCTTCTTCCAAGTCCTTCCCTGCGTCCACGCTTCCTCCATCCATGAAGGTGGAGAAACCGGGTGCTGCCAGGAAGGGCCGCTGGGCAATTTAGAGGGCCACACCCAGGAGCAAGCTTCTGTCTCACCCAGGCACGGCCAGGGAAGAGCCCCAGAGGGACCAGAAAAGAAACAGCCGAGGGGCATGATCTGTGAATTTAATTTTTCCACTTAAACTAAAGACAAAACAGGCCCAGACTGCAGCTGGCGGTGCCTGGGCAGCAGCGTTCCCAGCTGCCTTCAGTACCTTCTCAGCCTCCTGACTGCAGCTGGCTAAACCCACGGTGGAAGGTCTCCCTACAGTGTCCATAGTTCACGCCTGCTCTGATCAGGAGATCTGAGAACAGGACAAGGAGAACCCTCACCACTGACCCTACCCAGGTTCCCCAGGCCCCAGCCCTGCAAATACCCACTCTCTCCACTTTCCCGTAAACTACTGCTCACTAGAGTTTAGAGTTAGGAGTCTCTGTCTCTCAAAAAAAGGAAATATAACAAAGTGATTTAAAGATAATTAATTGCATTAAACTATTGACTAACTACCTTGCTCAATAGTAATTCATTTAGAGAATATTAAAATCGGAAGAACAATAATAAAATTGATGCCAATTCCCACGGGGAGGGAGATGGCCAGCAAATTGGATACTTTTCTTAATCTGGCGTAAATAATAACACGCCTGCTTCCTTCTCTCTCAGGCCAATTCCCCTATCATTTATTCCAGACTCTAAAGCTGGGCTTCATAATTGATATCAGTTACTCAATGAGTGCTTTTTCATTTGTTCTTGTTATCCGTGATAATTGCGAAGTTCAGCCTCTCGGAATTGGGCCGGCCTGGTGCCTCCAGCGCCGGGCAGGGCGGGCAGAGGCCAGGCTGGGAGACGGAGGCTCCGCTACTTTGCTTTTTTCCCGTTGGAGGCAATGCGTCAGGTCCGGGCACGACGTGGAGAGGCCACCAGTCCCGCCCTGGGGCGGCGGCGGCCTACAGGGCCGGGTCTTCCTTCTGCAGATGCCAGTTCGAGCCGCGGCCCGATCCCGATCCCAGGAAGAAATGCTCCGTGGCTCGCCCAGGGTTAAGAGCCGCTGTGACAACCCGTTTTTGTTTGAGAAGCGGTGGCTGGAAGCCACGAATCCCACACGACATCTGGGGACCAAACGCCCGGAGTAGGGAGGATGATTTGGGACAGGAAGGAAGAGGGGGGCCGGGGGGGGGGGACACGGCTGGGAAACGGCCCCTCCCCGACCCCAGGGCAGGGCCCCGGACCACACAGACCCCCGCAGGCCGGCTGGAGCCCTGGCAGCCGGGCCGCCCCGAGATGACGATTTCGTTATTTATTCACTTATTTATTCATTTATAAAGTGTTTACTTAGCTCGGTGCAGATGTAACATCTCATTTACAGCGTGGCCTCCGGGCATAGAAACAATTGGCAACAAAAGAGTAACTCCGGAGAATTAGAGAAAAAAACCACACAACAACAACACGAGTCGGGGGCGGGGTGAGCGCTCCGGAGAGGCGCTGGTGGGGCGGCGGGGCCCGGGGGGGTGCTCCGAGCCGAGGAGCCCGACGGACGCACCCAGGCCAGGGCTGCGGAGACCCCCGGGCCCCGCGTGGGAGCAGCGCGCAGTCCCTCCCCAGGAGGCGGTGGAGGCCGAAGGGAGTCGCTGGGTACCCGGCCCAAGCTGTGTCTGAGCGCCAGGGATGCGCAGAAATGGGGGCCTGGCGGCGCCTCTGCAGCGGCCTTGGAGGAGCCTCTGGAGCGGGCCCCGCGGGCGCGTGGGGTGGGACCTGCTGGAGACCCGCAGGCGGCGGCGGCCAACCAGGGTCAGGCAGTTGGCACCACGGGTCGCCCCCTCGGCTGCAGTCGGGGCAGCTCCAGGGGGCCGCGTACCTCCCGCTTCACGGCTACGGGTGGGGGCGGCTCCGTCCTGGCCTCACCAGCCTCCCCGGAGCCCCTCCCGGTCCCCAGCCTGGGGGCTCAGGGGTCCCGTTGGGCGTGTGTCCCTCCCAGGCTCCGGTGTGCGGGGCGCGCAGGCCTCAGGGCCGCCTCCCTCCCGCCCCCAGCACAGCGCCCCGAGCTCTCAGCCTGTCCTTGCGGCCGCGGGATCCCAGCCCCAGCAGCGGGGAAACTGAGGCCCGCAGCACCGATGCGCGCAAGGCAGCTCAGATGGGGTCAGAGGGGCGGAAAGGGAAGGCGGGCCGCACCCCCCGGACCCTCAGGGCCTGGAGCGCGTGGAGGGCGTGGACCACCCCGGATCCCCCACCGCCGGGCGTGTCTGCCAAGGGTGTCATTGAGCGCCGCGCAGAAGGGGCTTCCGAGGACCCGCCCCTCCCCCGCAGCCGTCAGGGCGCTGACGGAGGCAGCTGCGCCTGTTTAACTGGGAGCCGGTTGCTTGGCAACCCGAGGCGGCTCATTACCGCGGCCACAGTGATTAACCAAAAAAGAAAAAAAAAAAAAAAAGGAAAAAAAAAAAGAGAAAAATACAACGAAGAAAAAAATAGGGGAAAAGCGGGAATATGAAAGTAAAATGGATTATTTAATTAGCTAATTGATAATCAACTTCTTTTTAATTATTCACTTAATTAAAAAAGTGTAACTACAACACTGCCCTCATCAAGCTGCGGTTGCACCAGCAGGGTTTCAAAGCCGCCTCTCCCTCCCCTTCCTCCGCCCGCCCCTGGGCCGCTTGGGGTTGGAGCAACCTTCCTCCTCCCCGGCCGTGTCCCCCACCCTTAGGAGGGACTATTGAAAACATATTCTTCCCCAACAGCCGGGATAGCTCCACCCACCGGTGTCCAGGGACCTTCCCAGAGGGGCCTGGGCACTCTGCCCTCCGCCTCTGCCTCAGTTTCCCCATTTCCAGGACCTGATTTCGGTGCTGAGGTGCGTGTGGGCGGGGCAGTTTGGGTCCCCGCCTTCGTGGAACTGGTGTTCTGTGCAGGAGGCGGGCGGGCAGTTGTCCCCCGGAAAATAGGAAAGGAGAGGATAGTGTCTAGGCCTCGGCGCCAGCTGTGAGCACAGCGGGTGGGCATTCCCCACGCAGGCAGCCTTGCCTAGCAGGGAGGTCAGCACAAGGGTGTGTTCCAAAGGCTCCACTGGTGGCCGGGTTTTGAGTAGGATGAGAAGCTGGAGGATGCTGGGGCTGGGGGGCGTGGCGATACCGCGGTGTCACTCCATCTCCCTATGGGCGGGTGCTTGTGGGGCTGAGGGGAGCTGCCTCTCCTAGCACTGCGCTCCCGCTCTGGGCCACCCGCATCCAACGCCCGCCTCCCTGCAGGTGCGAGGCCGGCCTGGGCCTCTGGCTGGGCCAGCTCTGAGGGAGCTTTCCGTGGGATGGCTGGGCCTCTGTTGCAGTTGCAACCAATGCTGCGGTTTAAATTCTCCCTGGGTCCAATCCTGCTCCCCTCCCCTAAGCCTCTCGCACACACACCTCGGCGCAGGCTATTTACCGGGAAAGCCACGCGGAGGCAGGGAAGGCAGCGCCCGGCCGCAGACCCGGATGGTAGAGATGGTGCAGTGGAGTCGGGACTGCTGGGGGCACCTGCTGATGAGGTGGGAGGGTGAAGCCACGGGGGATGCGGGTTTCTGGACTTGTTCGGGTGGGCGGGGGTGGGTGGAGATGTGGTGGGGGATTTGGGCTGGGAGGGGGTGGGGTGTCCTGGCGTTGCTCTCAGCACAGTCCCAGTGGTCCCCTTCTTCATTCTTGTCCTCCCCTCTTCCTTCATCTCCCCGCCCCCGGGTTCCTCCCAGTCCCAGATTGTACTTTCTCCTATATCTTCCTTCCCACGCTCTCCACGGCCCTGACCCTGTGCCAAGCCCCCTTAGACTCGTTTTAACCTCTGAAAAGTCAACAGCAGCTTCGTCACCGGGGAGTGCTGGAGTTTTTTCCTTAGCGGGGAATGAAAGGGGAGTCTGGTGACTCCGCGCCCTCTCCCTCCCCACCCCACCCCACCAGCCATTGGCCTGGACCTGTCCCTTCCCTCTCTGGGTATGAGGACCTGTGATCGTGGGGGTGGGAGGGCTGCTGCTGGCACTGGAAAGCACCCACCGGGACCCCTGCACCCAGGCACGGAGACACTGCAGACCCTGGCAGGGTCCAGGACAGGCCAAGGGCTGGAGGGAGGGGTCCGTGACAGGCCACCCTTCCTGGGGCAGTCCCCCTCCGCTTCCTCCCACAGCTCTATTTAGGGCAGACAGGCCAAAGACAGCCACAGAGACGTGTTGGACAGCCCAGCAGCGGCAATGAACGCTGGCAGGTTTATCTGCTGGAGCGGTGGAGCCCCGCCTCCCAGGGAGTGAGGCTGGAACCAGAACCCCGGGGGAGGGACGGAGGGAGGCAGCGCGGCAGCCTTAGGGTCTGGCCTGGCTGAGCGGGGCCTCGCCCCCTTCCTGCCTTCGTCTCTGGTAGGCCGTGGCCCCATGGGGAGTACCCAGGAGCCCTGAAGAGCAGCTCCTTGCTGATGTGACATCAACTCCGTGGCAGGGGCGAGGGGGCAGGGCTGGGCTGCTCAGGTGTTTTGGTTTGCTTTTTTTCTTTTCTGCACGTCCAGGTCATCGTCACCAAACCCTTTCCTCTATATCTGTGGTGAGTCTGAAAGTGAATTCCAGTAAATTCCAGCTATGAAAGCTGTTCCGTAAGAATATCTTAGCCAAGTCTTATTTGGTCTTCAGGGTGGTTCGTTGGGCTGGCGTGGGGGTCACTGTGCCCAGTGCCCAGCCGGGGAGGTGGCGGATTAGAGGTGAGAGGAGCTCAGGGCACAGTCTTTTTTGGAGACAGAGTCTTGGTCTTGTTGCCCAGGCTGGAGTGCAATGGTATATGGGTCTCGGAGATCTGCAACCTCCGTCTCCCAGGTTCAAGTGATTCTCCTGCCTCAGCCTCCCGAGCAGCTGGGATTACAGGTGCCCGCCACCACGCCCGGCTAATTTTTGTGTTTTTAGTAGAGATGGGGTTTCGCCATGTTGGCCAGGCTGGTCTCGAACTCCTGGACTCAAGTGATCCACCCGCCTCAGCCTCCCAAAGTGCTGAGATTACAGGCACGACCCACACTGTACCTGGCCAGGGCAGTCTTTTAGCTGACAGAATGCTCCCCTCGTCTATCCTTGGGTACCTATCTGGAAGGGCGTGGAGTGGAGCAGTGGTTGGGAAGCAGGGGCTTGCTGGGCAGGACCCTTCATTTCTGCAGGGTGCAACTGTGGGTTCCTACAGATCACCCAGGGTTCCTTGATCTCATCAGCAGCCAGGAGGCAGCAGGAGAAATTCAGGGTTGGACTTCCTGCCCCCCTGACTTCACTTCACTCTGTCCAGACTTCTTGTAGGTAGTTTTGGGCACCTGCATTATGAGTCATACTGGCTGCTAGGTGCCCCACTCTGAATGCTGAGGAGGTGCAGCTGGTCATGGGGTCACCAGGGTCTCAGCAGCGTGGCAGAGGGGGCCGCCAGCAGGAGAAGCTGCTGGGGCCTGAGTTCCTTCGGCTTAACCTTGCAGGCTCATGTGGGGTGGTGATGGGGATGGAGGGAGATGCATACGTTAGGGGCTGAAATGTGTCCCCCTAAATTCCCATGTTGGGGTCCTCACCCCCAGGACCTCGAAATGTGCCTGTATTTTGGGATGGGGCCTTTAAAGAGATGATTCAGATAAAACGAGCTCATTGGGGTGGGCTCTAATCTAATAGGGCTGGGGTCCGTATAAAGAAAGGAGACGAGGATGCAGACGGGTGAAGTAAAGAACCAGTGAGGGCTCAGGGAGAAGATGCTGTCCGCCAGGCCAGGAGAGGAGCCCCAGGAGAGGCCAGCCCTGCCCACACCTGGATCTTGGCCTTCCAGCCCCCAGGACCATGCGAAGTCAATCTCTGCTGTTTAAGCTGTCCCGTCTGTGTGTTTGTTACAGCAGCCCTGGAAAAGTAAGAAGACACGTATTGCAAAAAGGGACAGGCCTGCCACAGATGAGGTGCCCAGCTACTGGCCCTTTTTCGAGTGGGCACCTGGGTGCTGGGACCTAGGGCCCCCACTTTGGGATGGGGGTTCTGACATCCCAGGCTCTGGTGTCCTCACTGGGGAAGCTGGTCCCTTGGCTTCTCCAAGGTTTGGAGGCAACTGTTTCCCTAAAATACGAAGGTCAGGGTGACCTTTAGCCTCTCTCCCAGGTCAAGCAGCCCAGGATAGTGGGAGGGGTCCCTTGCAGCCCTGTCTGGCAGGGATGGCTGTCCGCCCCCAGCTCCCCTAGGCACGAGGAGAGGGCCCTGGCCTTCTCTCAAACCCCAGGCTCTGAGCTGGGACTGAGGGCCAGGGCTGCTTGGTGACACAGAGCCCCCCTGGCAGGCAGGGGCAAAGGTGTGGCATGGCCCTGGCCCTGAGGAGGGGGCTGGCACGTGGGGTGGCAGGATGTTCCCGCGTCTAGCTGCAGATTTATGTCAATATGGATTATGGAATTTGGTCCCAGTTTTCCCTTCCCTTTCCCCTCCCCTGCCCCGGAACATCGTGGGTATTAGAGCCCTTGGGTTGGTGGATTTCTGCAGCCTGTCAACGAGCGGTGCTTAATTCTCAGGCAAATGTCTACTTATCTCACTGTGCGGCGGGCTTAGGCCTCTGAAAGGGACTGCCTGGCTCAGGCTGGGAGGCGGTGGGAGGGAAGGGGGCAGCTGCGTGGGCGGGGGTGGGGCTGTGGCCACAGAGAAGCGCGGGTGGGGCTGTGGGCACGTGACCCACACCTGTGGCCTCTGGGATCCGTGTCCACGCAGCTGTTGCAGCCAGGCTGGCCTCTCCTGCGCGGTGTCACTCCAGGCAGACCCCTTTGTCTTTCTAGGGCTTGGTTCTCCTGTCTGAGTGTGGGTGGCTATGGGGATGAGGCTGGTGGCTCAAGCGCGAATCCGCACCTTCACCAGGAGGCTAGGCTGTCACCCAGAGCTCACCCCCCTGTCACCTGTGGGCAGAAATCTGTCCCGAGCCCACCTTTAGTTCAGAAAGATGCAGGTGACAGGCATGTGCGAAGCCAAACTCAGGCGAGAGTCTGGTCACCCAAGTGGAGCCAAGCCTCCCACCCTCTCCCCCAAGGCAGGGAAAGGAGCAGGTGAGGCAGGGACAAGAAGCAGGCGGCCGGCCTTGCAAGCCGGGAAGACCGGCTCCGACATCTTAGAGAGACCTTCCTGCAGGCATGGGCCGAGGCGGGCTTCCTCAGGGTCCCGCAGAGCTAACGGGGGCCACTGATCATTCAGAGGGGCTTTAGCTGAATGAGTCACGTAGAGGAGGACGGGGTGGCCTGGCCAGGGATGCCATCAGCTCTGATCTCGGGACTCCGTGAGCTCACTTGGCCTAGGCAGGACCCAGGCCCCATTCTGCAGAAGTAGGAGCTTCCTGGCCCCCCCACTCCTCATCTTCACAGGGGCCTGGGGGTCCCCAAGGTGGGGTGGCCCCTGGCCCTTGGCTCCCGTCTCTCCCCGCCTTCGACTCTCTCCTTCCCTGGTTTCAGACCCACAAGAAACACAAAATTAGTTCTAAAAAAATTACCCCTTCATTTCATCACTAATCTCGTAACTCCCTTAATTAAGTCAATGGTAGCCTAAATTGTTCTAAACATCTTTTGGGGGATTAAATATTTTAATCATCATTATCCAATGAATATTTGATTATATAGCCATCATATTGTGAAGAATAAAAATTATAATCCAAAAAAAGGCATTTAATAACACTTTAAACGACCAGGCGTTTGATAAAGGGCATTAGGGGATTAGGTGCTGGATTGAAAGACTGGATTGAGCTTCACAGTCAAGGACTCGAGCTATCATTTTATTTAAAAAAATAAGACCATGATTTAAGAAAAAGGAAAACAGAAACCCAGGCTGCCGCGTCTTCTCCCGTGCCAGCCCCCTCTGCCTGGGTAACAAGGTGTCGTATTTGAACAGCTGTTTTGAAATGACTCCTATAAATATCATTGGGCTTGGGGTTTCCGCAGAGTTTCGGGGGAGCCCTTGAGTTGGCTGATGAGGTGCAGAGTCTCCGGGTTAGATTGGATCGTGAGGGTGCCATGGTGAGGCCCAACACACCCATCTCTGGGACAAGGACGCTGAAGTCTGAGGAGAGCCTGGACTCTTGTGGGTCACCCCTGGTTTGCTGTGCTGATCTGGAGCCTGGGCCTCCCCCTCTCCAGCTTGGACCCCTTCTGTGACCTCAGGTGACCGTCCCAGGTGACCGCCCCCAGCCCTGCCTGCCCCATGCAGTCCAGCGTCTGATGCCACTCACACCATCCCAGACATGACTGCCCCTCTCCCTGCCCAGCACCCACCATCCTGGACACCGGGGGCCCCAGAGGCACGGCCCTGCCCCGCCCGCACACCTCCTGTGTTGCATCTGTGGCAGGCGACGTTGCACCGAGAGACCCCTCTATTGACGTCTGCTGAAATCATTTGAGACAAAGTTACTGCACAGGCATTAGAGCCACTTTTCAGAGCGAAACATCTGTCATTTAGCTCCATGACGCTACGGGGACGGCACTTTAGAACAATCTTGTTGCATTTAATTTATTTTCTTCCGGATACTGCAGAGAAAAGGACAACTTCCTAGGTGCTGAGTGTGGACAAATTCCGCTCCTGTGGGGGGAGGAAACCCCCACCCAGAGGCAGGACATGGCCTCCGTCCCCAGCGGCCCTCCCCACCCACCGCCAGCAGATTGATGTATTCCCCTGCAGGCTGCCGGGGGGCCACCGTGCGAACGCGGGCGGACCACCTTCTCAATGCCCCGGGAAAAAGGCGTTGGTCTGCTGGGGCAGAGATGGGGGCCAAGTGTGCTGAAATCTCAGCGTGGTGCGGCAGGGGCGGGCGGTGAAAGCCCACGGGGAGCCTTCCTCTCCCCACTCTGTCATCCCCTCCTCCCAGCACCCAGAGCCTGGTCCTCTGGGACCCGCACGTCCCTCCTGCAACCCGAGGAAACTGCAGAGTAAGCCCCCTGCCCGGTCCCACCCAGGAGCAACCGCGAGCCCCACCCTTAGGGCCGCCTGAGAGTTGAGTTCAAAAGTCCTTTCCCGGCCTCATGTCCCCTGGCCTGTTGGCACCTCTGAGAGGCTGATAGAGGGGGCCTGTTTTTACGTAAGAGGAAGCAGAAACTCAGAGAGGTGTGGACACTTGCCCGAGGACACACAGCTGGGCAGGGGCTGACAAGGGATTCGAAGGCGGGCGTGTGTAGCCCTGCAGCCGGAGGCTTCTGCAGCGTGCATCCTCCTCAGGGCGGAGGGGCTGGCCCCAAGGTGCCTGGGAGGATGTGGGAGGGCACCTGGGGGCTGGAAGGGGCTGCAGTGGGAGGCGCCTGCCTAAGTTCCTGCTTCTCCACCCTGGTCCCTCCTCGTGGGGTCTCAGGGCAGTTCCAGAAGCTCAGGTTTTGGCTTCCTTGTCTATAATATGGGGGTGCTGACACGGGCCCCAGGGGGGCCACCCCAGACTTCACTTCTGGGTCTGTGAATGCACAATCCTGGGATCTCCCTATCTTGGGGAAGCCCCTCCTCCCGTGCCCTGGGGCGGGGCTGGCCTGGCCTAGGGCACATTCTGGTGACCACAGCTCCAGTTGCCCACCGGCCTGGGGCCTGCTCTGAGGGCAGGGCTGTGTGGCAGGTGCTGGGCAGAGTTCCCGCAGCCTCTCCTCCTCCAGGCGACATCCCAGTGTCTCCTGGACACTCCTTAACCCCGTGTTGGAGAACAGTGGAAGTCGGTCCTCAGTTCAGGGGTGCAGAGTCGTGGGGACAGGAGGGGACGGGGAGGCACCAGGCAAGCTTCTCCTCATTGTCCTCGGCCAAAGCCCTGGGTTTCCTGGGAGGCCTCCTGCCCTCTGCCCTGTCCCGCGAGGCCCCCAAAGCCTGGCTAAGGGCCAGGGGGAAGAGGGTGAGTGACCGGGGCTGGGGTGCCCAGCCAGTCAGCCCTGCCCCATGGCCAGGCCCGGGTGTCTCTCTCCTGAGGTAGGGGTGCTGGGAGAGGAGCAGCCCAGCCCCTCCAGGGCACAACAGGCTTCCTTCATCTCATGCTGCATCCTCAGAGGGGGCGGGAGTCCCAGCCTCGCTGGCGGGCACTGTCGGTGCAGGGCACAGCAGCCTGTAGGAAGACTGTTTTTCTCCTGCCGCTCATGTTTGACTTGAAGGGTTGGTTCCAGCCCGGCTGAGCCGGCCCAGGGCCCAGGCACCTCCCAAGCGCTCGGTCTCCCATCAAACGGCATGAATAATTTAGTCTCTAATTAAAAGTGAGGTCAAGCGATGAAAAATGGCTGGACGCACGGTGGCACGTGATGCATTAAATTGCTGGCAGATCAGAGGCAGGCGGGCCGGGGGCTCTGGTTTACACACCAAACCTCCAGGGCTTCGGCTCCAGGGGCCAGCAGCTGGGTCCACCCTGAGGGAGAGTCTCCAGGTGAGCGAGAAGCTGCTGGACGGATCCCAGAGAGCCCCTGGCCGGCCCTGCCCCCACTTCACCTCCACCGCGCCCGAAGGGCTCCTCCCAAGCCTCCCAGCCTCCCGCCTTCCCCACGCACACCAGCTCATCCTGCCTAAGTCTGCGTGGTTCCTTCTGGAACACGAGTCCCCCAGGTGTCCGTGTAATGTGCTCCCGCGCTCCAGCGAGGTCTCTGCCGGAGGTCACCTTGCCTGCCCGCCCCAGCTAAATTGCCACCAGCCACCTTCTGTGTCCCTGGCCTGTGAACTCCCAACTCACTTCCTCCCCGTATCTTGCCAGCACTTTTCCCTACTTGGGGTTCATTCTAGTTTATATGCGTTTATTTACTTGCTCATTATCTGGCTCCCCAACTCCAATACAAGGGGAGGGTCTTGGCTTGGTCTCCCTGTGCGTCTGGTACAAAGGATGGTGCCTGGTACACAGTTGGAGCATAATGGAGCCTCCCTGAGCACAGAGTCCCCGTGCAGGCAGGGGCACAGAGCAGAGGCTGAGCTGTTGGGTCCTGCTGCCCGATCCCTCCGTCTCTCCTGGTCCGTGGGAAGGTAGGATCGGGCAGAGCTCATCCTGAAAGTTCCACCTGTGCCAGGGCACTGTCGCCCCATCCAGGGACTGTCACTGAGGACAGCTTGAAGGATGCAGCAGCGAGAGGCCAGTGCAGCTCCTGCCCCAGAACAGCAGCCCATGCACCCAACGGGTTAAGAATAACAGAAGGGCCAATGGGCTGGTGGCTGTGCCCCAGGGCACTGGGTGGGCCAGGGTGGACGGAGGGTGCTGCAGGGAAGGGGCCTGGATCCCCAAACCTTGCCCGCTCCCAGCCCATGTGGGGTGGCAGATCCCCAGGAGGTGCTCCTGCGTGTCCTCTCCCCCTGCCTGCACCAGGCCCCACCTGGGACCCTCCCCTGCCTCCCCACCGAGGGGCGTGAGCCATTCACTGGGCCCTGGGCAGTGAGCCCTGTCTCATTCCTGTTTTCTAGAAGGGAAAGCCGGGGCTCAGAGAGGTTGGCCTGCTGGTCAGTAGCTGGGAGCTGATTAGGGTCAGGCCCAGCCCCTCCTGAGTGGCAGTGAGGATCTGGGCAGTGCAAGCCCCCCCAGCCTTCAGGGACCCCTTCTGTAAAGTGGAGAGGCTGCAGCCGTGGAACAGAGACCACCAAGCTCCCGTCTGCTCCAAGCCCATTGCTCCCCAGGCCAGAATCTCAGCCCGGCCTCAGAGGTACCTAAAACTCTCTTCTGTGGGCTTTGAGTCCAGGGTGCTGTGGTTACCCCCTGAGGCCGCCATGGGGCAGGAGACAAGGAGGAAAACCCTGTTTGGAAGGGCAGGCTGTCAGTGCCCAGGCCGGCAGCCCACCCTACTGCAGGATGGGGGCTGAGGGAGGTGCCCAGAAGCCAGCTCGGGATTTGCACCCAGAGCTCTCGTGCGAGGCGCCGCCGCCTTCCCGGCCAGCGGCTCCCAAGTTGGAACTTCTTTTGCATTTTCCAAGCGAGGAAAAGGCGGTGGGAGGAGGGCCTGGTTGGCCCCTGGGTAGCAGATTAAAGATGGATATTTTGTTTGTTACAATCAAGACCTCTGGTTTCAGTTTTATAAATTTTTAAAATATTAATTATATTTTGGAAAGTGTGCGGAGGTGACGGCGCACGCTGCGGTTCTGCTTAGACGGCCCCTGTTTCGTGTTTGGTCCAGATTAGCTGCCGAGGAGGAGGTTGAGGCATTTTAATCCACCTTGTTAACTTATTAAATTTTCTTTATTTACATACGGATCCCACTTTCATTAGCATTGTAACAGGTGTTCATTAACAATTTATCATTTGGGAGGCAGAGTGAGACAACAGCGGAAAGAGAGACGTTGCTACAAAGTTTACTCTTAATTACAAGGAACAGCGCAGAGGGCAAAACACGACTGCTGCCCCGCTCCCCCACCCCACAAGCCCCGGACTCCGTTCAGGCCCCAGGGACTCCCAGAAACCCACCCTGTCTGCCTGCTGTGCCTAATCTGGGGTTCTCAGGGAAGAACCCTGCAGAGGGAGCCCGGGCCTGGGAGTCGGGAGATGGGGTCTGTGCACTGGGGCAAGGCCTGGGCTTCTAGGATGTGGCTCTCTGATCCCGAGGCCGGGAAGGACCACCAGTCTCTGAACCCGCAGCCCTGAGCTGGAATCCACCTGCAGATTACTTAACCGGTTGAAGTTTCCTTATTCATTTATTTATTAGAGACAGGATCTTGCTCTGTGGCCCAGGCTGGCGTGCAGTGGCACGACCATAGCTTACCGCAGCCTCGACCTCCTGGGCTCAGGTGATCCTCCCACCTCAGCCTCCCAAAGTGCTGAGATGACAGCCCAGCCCCTCTTGAAGCTTCCTAGGCCTCTTCTCTAAAACCTGCATACAGTTGAGCAGGAAGGCTCACACCTGTAATCCCAGCATTTTGGGAGGACCACGTGGGAGGATCCCTTGAGCCCACAGTTTGAGACCAGCCTGGGCAACATAGCAAGACCCTGTCTCTACAAAAATTAAAAAAAACTAGACAGGTACGGTGGCTCATGCCTGTAATCCCAGCACTTTGGGAGGCGAAGGTGGGAGGATCCCTTGAGGCTGAGAGTTCAAGACCAGTCTGGACAACTTTGTAAGACCCCCATCTCTACAAAAAAAAAAAATTTTTTTTTTTTTTTGAGGTGGAGTCTCACTCTGTCACCCAGGCTGGAGTGCAGTGGCACGACCTTGGCTCACTGCAACCTCTGCCTCCTGGGCTCAAGCGATTTTCCTGCCTCAGCCTCCCAAGTAGTTGGGACTATCGGCATGCACCACTACACCCGGCATTTTTTTTTCTTGAGACAGAGTCTTGGTCTGTCTCCCAGGCTGGAGTGCAATGGTGCGATCTTGGCTCACTGCAGCCTCTGCCTCCCGAGTTCAAGCTATTCTCCTGCCTCAGCCTCCCATGTAGCTGGGATTACAGGTGCCCACCACCACACCTGGCTAATTTTTGTATTTTTAGTAGAGACGGGGTTTCGCCATGTTGGGCAGGCTGGTCTCAAACTCCTGACCTCAGATGATCCACCCTCCTCGGCCTCCCGAAGTGCTGGGATTACAGGCGTGTGGCCAGCCTAAAATTTTTTTTTTTTAATTAAAAAAAAGTTAAACTGAGCATAGTGGCACACACTGTAGTCCCAGGCGCTTGGGACGCTGAAGTAGGAGGATCACTTGAGCCCAGGGGTGGAGGCTGTAGTGAGCTGTGATTGCACCACTGCACTCCAGCCTGGGCAACAGAGCGAAACCCTGTCTCAAAAAATAATAATAAAATAAATAAATTAAAAACTCTGGATGTTAACAGTGGAGGGGCTGTTTGCAGGGTTGTCTGCATGGGTATAGAAGGTGCAGGGCTGAAGGTCGACATTCACCCAAAACTGGTTTGTCAAGTGCCCGCTTGACAGGGGCTGTTAGGGAGGGGCGGGAGAGGGGCTGACCCAGCTGCAATCCAGGAGCCCACGGGAGCCCACGGGAGCCCACGGGGAGCCCACGGGGAGCCCACGGGAGCCCACGGGGAGCCCACGGGGAGCCCACGGGAGCCCACGGGAGCCCACGGGAGCCCACGGGAGCCCACGGGGAGCCGGGCTACAGGAGGAGCTTGGAGGTTCCCTCAACAGGGCCACTGGGAGGAGGTGGTGACCTTTGAGGGGGCCTAGAGGGTCCTCCTGCCATCTGACTCTCCCGAGGGAGACCCCGAGTGTGAGCAGAGGGAGGGTGGCCAGGCCTCAGCACAGGACAGGCCCCCAGGGGCTTCTGGCTCGTGGCTGTCCCCAGTCTGGGTCAGGAGCTCCCTGCAGCACAGGTCCTGCGTGTGCAGCTGGCAGAGTCCGATGGTCACAGCCTCTTTGTCCCCTGAGAGCAGGGCCTGTGGCCTCCTCCCTCATAGTGGTCCTGGGTGCAACGTGTGCGCCGCCATCCCGCCTGCTGCCCTGGGCCCCAGGCGCCAACATGCTTAGGGAGTCTGTGGGGGTGGGGGTGAGTGGAGGGCTGGAGGGGGAGATGGCGTGGGCAGTGAGTGTCAGCCCCGGGGGTAAGGATGGGCGTGCGGTGCGGAGTAAGGTCCCGGTCAGCAGGGCCGGGCTGTGGGTGCCAGCACAGGAGAAGGGGGGCACCCACTGGGGGCTTCTCACCGTCCTCGCGATGGGCCTCTCTCTCCCCCTGCCCCCAGTCCCCGAAGGAGCCCACACCCCTGCAGTCCAGGGCTTGAGGCGCCTACTGCCCCGTCCCCTCCACTTGTCCCTGGAGAAAGAGCCCAGGTGCCCATCAGGCACGCCAGGCTCACCCACCCGGCCCAGGAAACCAAAGCCAGAGAGAGGTGAGGCGGCCACGGTTACCAGGGAGTCAGCGGCCAAGCTAGGGCTGGCACAGAGGAGCTGGTGCATCCAGCCCTGCCCTGATCACCTCTTCTGAGGCTGGATGGGGCAGGGGAGACGGGAGGTCTGCAGTGGGGCAGGCGGCGAGGACACGGCTGCGCCCCGGAGCATGAGGAGACCCGTGACCCCTGGTCAGGTGCACTGTCCCCTGCAGGCCCAGACAGGCCTCGGCGCCCCACCTCTCCTCTCCCCGCAGCTGTGGGCTCTCCCACTTCTCGCCTTCTGTCCTCGCTGGGAGCAGCGGATTCTGCGGGTGCCCGGCCTGGCCTCTCCAGCTGCCTCAGATAATCGCCCTCGTAATCACCTTCCCTCACACTGCTCCTTTAAAACGTATTTCCAGGGTGTTTTTCACGGATAGGGCTTTTAATATTCATCTCAGTGCTGACAATTTTTCCTGCCTTGTTACGGAGAGCTGGTGTCGGTTTTTCATTGTATCTTTGGACAGTCGGTTTATTCGGAGCCACTTAAAGGCTCAAAAGTGATTCTCTTTTATAATTTGAGAAGTTTCATGGACCGAACATCAAAGTGATTGGCTGGGAATGTTTTCCACTGCTCTCTGTCTCCATCTCCTCCCTCCCTGGTGTTCTCCACCTCCGTTTTGCTAAATTATTAGCAACACACTCTTCAGCCCCTCACCCCAGCCTTGCTGAACCTCCAGGCCTTGGGGAAGGTCAGGCCCTGCGGTGGTTTTGGCCTCGGAGGGAGGGGGTGGCGCCTTTTAGTCTGGAGTTCCTGATGGACTGGGAGGATGGCAGGGGACGGACTGGGAGGATGGCAGGGGACGGGCTGGGAGGATGGCGGGGGACGGGCTGGGAGGATGGCGGGGGACGGGCTGGGAGGATGGCGGGGGACGGGCTGGGAGGATGGCGGGGGACGGGCTGGGAGGATGGCGGGGGACGGGCTGGGAGGATGGCGGGGGACGGGCTGGGAGGATGGCGGGGGACGGGCTGGGAGGATGGCGGGGGACGGGCTGGGAGGATGGCGGGGGACGGGCTGGGAGGATGGCGGGGGACGGGCTGGGAGGATGGCGGGGAGGGACTGGCAGGATGGCAGGGGACGGGCTGGGAGGATGGCAGGGGCAGGGGAGGCTTGCAGGGCATCAGAGGGGCTCTCGGCATGCAGCCTCGGACCTGCCGTGGGCCCCGCCCTGTCTCCAGCCTGCAGGACCATTTTCTCATCTGTAAAGTGGGTGTCTTGGCTCAGAGCAGGGCCATAAACTCACACGGTCCCAGTCATCAGGCAAGTCTCCTCGATGGGCGGTGCCAGCTGGGTTTGTCAGCAGAAGAGAGCTCCATCCATCATCCATCCATCTATCCATCCATCCATCCATCCATCCATCCATCCATCCATCCATCCAGCAGTGCTGTGGGCCTGGCCGTGTTCTAGGGGATAGGGACGCGGCAGGGAACAAACAGGCAAAGCTCCAGCCAGGCTCAGTGGCTCACGCCTGTAATCCCAGCACTTTGGGAGGCTGAGGCAGGTGGATCACAAGGTCAGGAGATCGAGACCATCCTGGTTAACATGGTGAAACCCCGTCTCTACTAAAAATACAAAAAAAATTAGCCAGGCATGGTGGCGGGCGCCTGTAGGCCCAGCTACTTGGGAGGCAGGAGACTGGTGTGAACCCAGGAGGTGGAGCTTGCAGTGAGCTGAGATCACGCCACTGCACTCCAGCCTGGGCAACAGAGCAAGACTCTGTCTCAAAAAAAAAAAAAAAAAAAAAAAAAGAAAGAAAGAAAGAAACAGGCAAAGCTCTCTGTCCGGACAGGCCACTGCACATGGAAGACACTTCTCCTGGTGACAGGTTCTTAACGACGGGGCCTGGGGACCTGGAAAGCTGGAAAGTGGTTCTAACGGGCACGGCCACCCTCGGAGGCCCCTTGTTTCCTGTGGGGAGGCCCGTCCTGCCTACCACGACCTGGGCCAAAGGCCCTGAGAGTTAGTGGAGGAACTGAGCTGGTCCCTCTGGACTCCCAGGGCTGGCACGAGTATGGGCCAGCCCAACCCTGCTCACCTCTTCTTGTGCTGGGCAGGACAGGGCGCAGGGGAGGCAGCAGCAGGGGCCGCGTCGGGCAGTCAGAGGCCCCAGCCTGGAGTTGCTGGAGCTTTGGTTCTGTGTGGGATTTGCAAGAGAAGCTGGAAGTCTACATCAACTTTTGAAATCTCCTGATTTGAAAATGCTGGCAGCTATTTCAAAGGTGTTGAAAACACCACGTGGCTGTTGGCACAACATTGTGAGGTCCGAATGCCAGGGAGCTGTGCATGTACAAATGGTTAAGATGGTGAGATTTATGTTATATATATTTCACCACAATAAAAAAATACTACGCAGCAAATACCTGCTGGCCAGGGTCACCTGGAGGCTCAGTGTTCAACCTTGGGTCTGTTCTGTGGGTTTTTTTTTTTTTTCCCACTTTACCATTAGTATGCCATCTTCTGGACATTTTTTAAAAATTTTTTCTTTTTTTTTTTTTTGAGACAGGGTCTCGCTCTGTCACCCAGGCTGGAGTACAGTGGCACAATCATAGCTCACTGCAGCCCCGGCCTCCTGGGCTCAAATGATCCTCCCTCCTCAGCCTCCCAAGTAGCTGAGACCACAGGCGCACACCACCACACTCGGCTAATTTTTGTATTTGTCGTACAGACAGGGTCTGTCACTATGTTGTCCAGGCTGGTTTCGAACTCCTGGGCCCAAGCGATCCTCCCGCCTCGGCCTCCCAAAGAGTTGGGATTACAGGCGTGGGCCACAGTGTCTGTCCTGGACATCATTAACCGCAGGTGTGTTTGATAAAAATGTACCCACTGCCATTGGTCATTGAGGCTGGCCAGCCCGCTAAACCCTCAGGTGCTGATTTCCACTGACAGAAGTGCCCAGAGCTCCGGGCCAGCGTGGGGGGGGCCGTGACCTGTGGGCAGCGATCCTGGTCTCAGTCCCAGCCGTGGGGAGGGGCCGTGACCTGTGGGCCGCGATCCTGGTCTCAGTCCCAGCTCCTCCCTGCACTCCCCAGAGCTTGCCAGGACTGCAGCCCGCCCTCGTGCCCCCGGAGTTTATTTGCACCACACTGCTCCATAGATGCCACCAGCACTGGCGTAATTTTATAATGTTTGCACTTTCAACTATAGCAAGATAAATGGGTGCGATTACCCCACTCCCAGCCTGGGAACATGTGGCCTGGCATATGTGGGGCCAACATCAGCAGAAATCCACGTGCACCTCCGCAGGCAGCACGCCCCCCGCACACCCGCCGCCCGCCCGGCTTTCACTCTGGAATGGCACTGCCCATGCCTGTACAGACAGCTGGCAAAGCGTCAGATGGCATTACAATATTTTTACTTATAATAGAGAAAGCAATAAAAATACGCATTTAAGTAGCATATTGCTGTTCTAAAGGGGCTGGGGAATCCTGGGGAGGAAACCAGGTTTTGCTGTAAATTCAGAGTCCAGGTTGAGCGTGGGAGGGGCTATCCCAGGCACGTGGGCCGCTGCGGCTGTGCCTGAGCCACACCTGGCGGGCAGGGTGGGGTTCTGTTTGTAGGTGGCTTTGGGGAGATGGTTTCCTCACATGTGAAGGGGGTCTGCCTGCTCCAGTTCTTCAGGGGTTACTCCTGGGAGGTGGCCCTTTAGAGGCCAGAGATCCCTTAGAGGAGCTGGGGAGGGCTGAGAACTCTTGCCCTTGGAAAATGCCAAACATGGCATTTGGTGGCAACCAAACTGAGGGAGTTCTTGGGCCCTCGATCGGACCCCATCATGAACATGGGCGCTTTTGCAGGTGCCAAAGCTCTGCTCGTCCCCAAGCCCCTTACCTGGCCAGGTACCCCGTTCTGTGGATGAACGGATGGAGCTTCCTGAGACAGCAACGCACCTAAAGTCCCACAAACAGCTGGGACCGGCTGGGATTCCAGTCCCCAGCCCCCAGACTCCAGAATCCCAGACCTGCACTTCTCCCGACAGGAAGGTGTCCCTGCTGAGGCTCACCCGCCCGTAACCTCCCTGGCCACCCACGCTGTGTGCACCCTGGAGGGCCCCGGAGGAGCCCGCCATCCTAGTGTCCTTCCAGGGGTGACTTTGAGGAGCGCCTGAGGGTTTGGATTTGGACGAGCCTCCTAGCTGTCTGCAGGTCCTGCTCTTCCATGGGAGGTGTCAGGAGAGTGAAGCCGGGCCCCCATGACCCAGCCCACACAACCAGCTCACCCTGCCTGCCTGCAG
This sequence comes from Pongo abelii, assembly GCF_028885655.2. Lineage (NCBI taxonomy): Eukaryota > Metazoa > Chordata > Mammalia > Primates > Hominidae > Pongo > Pongo abelii. The sequence goes on from NC_071991.2 coordinate 1,277,721, forward strand.
CCCTGCCCCCCTGCCCCCTGGGACTCTCCCGGCAGCTCCGAGAGGCAGGCAGAGAGAGATTGGGCTGCCATTTGCAGATGGAGAAACTGAGGCTGGGAGGGGTTAGGAAGTAACTCAGTCCATTTGCACAGTCGAGGCTGGGCCGGGTACGAGGGTGACCCATGTAAGATCTGGAGAGGGAACTCCTCTGGGCAGGGACCACAGGATCCACCCCACCTGTCCCCAGGCCTCAGAGCTGGTCACGCAGCAGCCCAGCCAGACTGGGTCCAGGAGTGGGCAGAGTAGACACAGCCCCCGAGCTCCTGGGCACACAAATAAACATACTTGGTGCATACGAGCAGCTTCAGGCGCCTGGTGATGGGCGCTGTGTTAACAGTGGAGGGGGTGAGTGACAGGGAGCTGCTTTGGCCAGGGTTTGTCAGATAACGGCCCCACGGAGGAGGTGGCACCCACATAAGGAGGAGGCACCACGAGGGGTCTGGGGAGAAGCTCTCCCCTCAGAGAACGGCAGGTGCAGAGGGCCCAGACTCTGCCCAGTCTGGAAAAGCCCCAGTACAGAGGTGCCCACGGCTGGGAGCAGAGGGATGGGGGAGGGGATGTGGTCAGGGAGGGTGGCAGGGACAGGCTGTGCAGGGTTGGGGGGAGATTGTGTAGAATTGGGGAACAGATTGTGTAGGACTGAGGGGACAGACTGTGTTGGGTTAGGGGGAGATTGTGTAGGGTTGGGGGACAGACTGTGTTGGATTTGGGGGAGATAATGTATAGGGTTAGAGGGAGATTGTGTAGGGTTGAAGGGACAGATTGTTTATGGTTGGGGACAGATTGTGTACTGTTGGGGGCAGATTGTGTAGGGTTGTTAGGAGGGATTGTGTAGGGTTGGAGGGACAGATTGTTTATGGTTGGGGGGACAGATTGTGTATGGTTGGGGGAGAGAATGTATAGGGTTAGAGGGAGATTGTGTAAGATTAGGGAGAGATTGTTTATGGTTGGGGACAGATTGTGTAGTGTTGTTGGGAGGGATTGTGTAGGGTTGGGGGGACAGATTGTGTAGGGTTTGCGGGAGAGATTGTGTAGGATTAGGGGAAGATTGTGTAGGGTTGCGGGAGAGATTGTTTATGGTGGAAACAGATTGTGTAGTGTTGGGAGGAATTGTGTAGTGTTGGGAGGGATTGTGTAGTGTTGGGAGAGAGATTGTGTAGTGTTGGGGGAGAGATTGTTTATGGTCGGGGACAGATTGTATAGTGTTGGGGGAGATTGTGTAGGGTTGGGGGAGATTGTGTAGTGTTGGGGGAGATTGTGTAGGGTTGGGGGAGACTGTGTAGTGTTGGGAGAGACTGTGTAGTGTTGGGAGAGACTGTGTAGGGTTGGGGGAGACTGTGTAGGGTTGGGGGAGATTGTGTAGGGTTGGGGGAGATTGTGTAGGGTTGGGAGAGATTGTGTAGGGTTGGGGGAGATTGTGTAGGGTTGGGGGAGATTGTGTAGGGTTGGGAGAGATTGTGTAGGGTTGGGGGAGATTGTGTAGGGCTGGGGGAGATTGTGTAGGGCTGGGGGAGATTGTGTAGTGTTGGGGGAGATTGTGTAGGGTTGGGGGAGACTGTGTAGTGTTGGGGGAGACTGTGTAGTGTTGGGAGAGACTGTGTAGTGTTGGGAGAGACTGTGTAGGGTTGGGGGAGATTGTGTAGTGTTGGGAGAGATTGTGTAGGGTTGGGAGAGATTGTGTAGGGTTGGGGGAGACTGTGTAGGGTTGGGAGAGACTGTGTAGGGTTGGGAGAGACTGTGTAGGGTTGGGGGAGATTGTGTAGGGTTGGGGGAGATTGTGTAGGGTTGGGGGAGATTGTGTAGGGTTGGGAGAGATTGTGTAGGGTTGGGAGAGATTGTGTAGGGTTGGGAGAGATTGTGTAGGGTTTGGGGAGATTGTGTAGGGTTGGGGGAGATTGTGTAGGGTTGGGAGAGATTGTGTAGGGTTGGGAGAGATTGTGTAGGGTTGGGGGAGATTGTGTAGGGTTGGGGGAGATTGTGTAGGGCTGGGGGAGATTGTGTAGTGTTGGGGGAGATTGTGTAGGGTTGGGGGAGATTGTGTAGGGTTGGGGGAGACTGTGTAGTGTTGGGAGAGACTGTGTAGTGTTGGGAGAGACTGTGTAGGGTTGGGGGAGATTGTGTAGGGTTGGGAGAGATTGTGTAGTGTTGGGAGAGATTGTGTAGGGTTGGGAGAGATTGTGTAGGGTTTGGGGAGATTGTGTAGGGTTGGGGGAGATTGTGTAGGGTTGGGGGAGATTGTGTAGTGTTGGGGGAGATTGTGTAGGGTTGGGGGAGATTGTGTAGGGTTGGGGGGACAGATTGTATATAGTTGGGAGAGAGATTGTTTATGGTTGGGGACAGATTGTGTAGTGTTGTTGGCAGGGATTGTGTAGGCTTGGGGCCATAGATGGTATAGAGTTGGGGAACAGATTGTTTAGCATTATAGGAAGAGATGTGTAGGGTTGGGAGAGAGTTGTGTAGGGTTGGTGGGATGGATTTTGTAGGGTTGTGGGGGACAGATTTTGTAGATTTGGAGGGATACATGGTGCAGGGTTGAGGAGGACAGATTCTGTAGATTTGGAGGGATGGATGGTGCAGGGTTAAGGGGGACAGATTGTGTAGATTTGGAGGGATGGATGGTGCAGGGTTAAGGGGGACAGATTGTGTAGATTTGGAGGGATGGATGGTGCAGGGTTGAGGGGGACAGATTGTGTAGATTTGGAAGGATAGATGGTGCAGGGTTGAGGGGGACAGATTCTGTATTTGGAGGGATGGATGGTGCAGGGTTGAGGGGACAGATTGTGTAGATCTGGAAGGATAGATGGTGAAGGCTTGAGGGGGACAGATTGTGTAGGGCTGGGGGACAGATTGTGTAGCACTGGGTTACAAATTGTGAAGCGTTGTGGGGGACAGATCGTGTAGCACTGGGGGATAGATGGGGTTGGGTATGGGGGAAAGGTTGTGTAGTGTTATGGGAGATAGACTCTATAGGGTAGGGGACAGACCGTATAGGGTTGGGGACATACTGTGTAGGGTTGGGGACAGACAGTGTAGGGTTGGGGGCAGATTGAGTAGGGGTGAGGACAGATTGTGTAGGATTGGCAGGAGAGATTGTGTAGGGTTGGGGAACAGATTGAATAGGGTTGGGGACACATTGTGTAGGGTTGGGGGTGACAGATTGTGTAGAATTGCTGGGGGAGAGATTGTGTTGTGGGAGACAGACCGTATAGGGTTGAGGATAGATTGTGTAGGGTTTGGGGGAGAGATTGTGTAGTGTTGTGGGAGACAGACTATATAGGATTGGAGATAGACTTTATAGGGTTGGGCACAGATTGTGTAGGGTTGGGACAGATTGTATAAAGTTAGGGAAAGATTGTATAAGGTTGGGGACAGATTGTATAGGGTTGGGACCGATTTTATAGGGTGGGGGACAGATTGTATAGGGATGGGGACAGACTGTGTAGGGTTGGGATAGATTGTATAGGGTGGGGGACAGATTGTATAGGGTGGGAGACAGATTGTATAGGGTTGGGACAGATTGTATAGGGTTGGAACAGATTGTATAGGGTTGGGGAAAGATTGTATAAGGTTGGGGACAGATTGTATAGGGTTGGGACAGATTGTATAGGGTTGGGGAAAGATTGTATAAGGTTGGGGACAGATTGTATAGGGTTGGGACAGATTGTATAGGGTTGGGGAAAGATTGTATAAGGTTGGGGACAGATTGTATAGGGTTGGGACAGATTGTATAGGGTTGGGACAGATTGTATAGGGAGGGGGTCAGATTGTATAGGGTGGGGGACAGACTGTATAGGGTGGGGGACAGATTCTATAGGGTGGGGGTCAGATTGTATACGGAGGGGGACAGACTGTATAGGGTTGGGACAGATTCTATAGGGTGGGGGACAGATTGTATAGGGTTGGGACATATTGTATAGGGTTGGGGACAGACTGTATAAGGTTGGGGACAGATTGTGTAGGGTTGGGGGAGAGATTGTGCCGTGTTGTCGGAGACAGACTATATTAGGTTGAGGACAGACTGCATAGGGTTGGGGATGGAGGGTGCCACTGCTGCAGCCATTCGGGACCTGGAAGCCTCACACCTCCTCTTGGCCCATTTTCCAGGTCCTGCCTCTTCCTGGAAGCCATTCTGTCCCCTCTCCTGCCCCTTCTCTTCCACTGCTTAACTCTTCCTGCAGAAGGGGGTCAGAGGCCACACGCCTCCTCCCTGGAGGTGACCTTCAAGCCCCTGTCCCGCTCTGTGATGTGGGGCCTTCATGTGGCTCCAGGTGGCAGGGTCCAGGCCTTCATCCCTGGGTCCCAGCACCCCACACGGGGCCAGCACAGACCTGTGTGCAGAGGAGTGAATGGGGTAGGGCCCCATAAGGCACCGGGGTCCTGGGTGGAGGTGCAGGTGGTCAGCGGGGGCTGGCATAGACCTCACTGCTGTGCTCTGAGGTCAGTGCATACCCTGAGGTCAGCAGGGCCCCACCCATCACTTACAAGGGCCCCTGCTCAAGAAGCCTCCTGCAGATGCCGGGGACGAGTGGAGGGCGGGGGCGCCAGTGTCCATCCGAGAAGTCTGCTCAGCACGGCCGCAGCCAGTGGGCATCCCCATGGGGTGTCCAGAAGCTGCTGCATGGACCATGCATCGATCATGGACAGCCTGGGGAGTACCAGTCAAGGGGGCCTCTCCCACCCTGGGGGTCTGGGGGAGGAAGAGGAACCACCGAGGTTGGAGGCAGAGGCATCCCTTCGCCCTGGGCTGGGGGAGCTTTGGTGGGGGTGCAGGGTCCCTGTGAGGCGGCCCGGGCTTTTCCAGGCCTGCCAGGAGACCGAGCTGGGGGATGACAGGGACCTTTTCTGTCTGAGGTGGCTCCTGACTTCCTGGAGTGGGCCTGAGACGTCCCCCGGGAGCACCAGAGTGCACTGCACGAAAGGGGGCTCTAGGAAAGGGCGGGCGTCCCACCTGCCGCAGACGCACCCTCTTCATGACAGCTCGGCAGCCCAGGCCTCTCTCCCCGGCTCGCCCTGTGTCTCAGGACAGAGTCCTCCTCAGGCCACCTTTGCTACTTTCCTTTAAAAAAAAAAAATTTTTTTTTGAGATGGGGTTTTGCTATGTTGCCCAGGCTGGTCTCAAACTCCTGGCTCAAGTGATCCTCTCACCTTGGCCTCCCGAGTAGCTGGGACCACAGGCACACACCATCACGCCCAGCTAATTTTTTTTTAATTGTTGGTAGAGACAGAGTCTCACTATGTTGCCCAGGCTGGTCTCAAACTCCTGGCTTAAGCGGTCCTCCCGCCTCAGCTTCCCAAGTAGCTGGGGTCCCAGGTGTGAGCCACTGCGCCTGGCTTACTTGCTGCCCTCCTGGGCTCTTTTCTACACAGTGAAGAGAGGGTGGGTGTTGGGGGGCCCGGGGAGCCCTGTAGCAGCCGGGTCTGGGAGTGACAGTGAGGGGCTGCAGATGAGGAGAGAGCTGTGTCAAGGTGGGCGCTGGGCTCTCGTCCTCCTGGGTGAGGGACTGGGCAGACAGGCCCCTCTCCTCCCTTCTCCTGGACAGAGGATCACTGCCCTCTGGCCACCTACGTAAAGGCACTGACAGGGCTAGGTGCCAGGTGTCCGTGCTGACGCTGGAGCACCTGGCTGTGTCCTGGGAGCCTGGGTGAAGGCCCGCGACCCTAGCAGGAAGTCTCAGAGAAGACAGCTCGCCGCAGGCCCTCAGAACACCCTCCTGGTCTACACAGGGGACACTGAGGCTGGGAGCGGGAATGTGGCTGGTCCCTGCTGCTCCCTCGCTCGCCCCTGTCTCCAAAGTCCCAGGACACACAGAGGCCCTCTTCGGGCTGGACCCTCCCCGGCCACCCCGGCCCTCCCGGCTGCCAGCCGGGGACGCGGGCATATGGTGGGGCAGGCCTGCCTTGATTGTGTCGATGGGAGATGATTTTCAAGGTGAAATTTCTAGTTCACTTGAGTCACTTTCGTTCAAGGCGACGCACAAAATGTCATCCCGGCCCGTTCCGCGTGCAACGTGCTGTTCTCCCATTGCATTTAAATTTTCCCCACTTCCCTCCCTGACACCTGTTTAAATCAATATCTTCTTCTCCAGGTCGCGGGGAGAATGTGCCCAGCTCTCCACACAACGCTTCTCAAATCCACTAAAATCAACACAATAATTGAAATATTTTCAAGCTGATTACACCGCAGCCCGAGGCTAGCCTGGTTGCTAAGGGTGAGCTCCGCGGTTGCTAGGGGGAGTAAATCATCTTGCATTATTTGATTTTTGTTATAGATATGAAACCGCTACTCCCGCGATTAAATGTCTCTCAGCCTAACACCTATGGGACCTGGGGAGAGGGAAGAGAAAGGCTCCAACCTTGACCCCGTCAAATAAATATCTCTAACTTTTTCTGTCCTCCGGCTTCCCAGCCAAACCTGTCTGTGGGTTTTTTTTTTTTCTTCCCTTAACCTGCCTTTAAATAACAAAGCTATGGGGACGGGAGATGAAGAGAGGAAAGACTGTCTGTTCTATTAGAGGGTGCTCAGCGCGTGCACGCCCCGACACCTAGCCCAAACCCCGCGCGATGGCGAAGCTTTGCGGCGCTAATAGCCTTCCCGGCGACGGCCACCCCGGAGCCGGTCCCCTCCTGCCGCAAGTTCAGCTCAGACCAGGACGACTCCTTCCGTCCGGGCTCCTGCCCGACCGAGGGAGGGCTGCCGGGGACTTGGCTCCCCGGTGACCCCTGCCCGCTCCTGACCTCTTGCTGTCTTGGCGAATTTTCTCCAGATCATGGCGTCCTGGGCTCACCACGTGACAGGATGGTGGGACCAGAAGGGACAGCAGGGTGGAGCCCCAGAGAAGGTCAGGCCTGCTCCAGTCCAGCCCCTGGGCCGGCTCACAGCCCTTTTTGCTGAGGGCAGGGGTCTGCGTGGCAGACACTGGAAGTGTCCTCACGCCCCCAGTCTCCAGCTCTCTCAGAGGCAGGGTCCACCCTGAACACCCCTCACGTGGCCAGGCGCCCGCTTCCCCGGCCCCCGCCAGCCCCCACGCTCCCCAGGCCAGCCCCCCCGGAGGAGCATGGGTGTTCCCGGCCTGCTCAGGCTGCGCCCGCTAAGCTGTGGGCACTGTGGCGCAGAGCCGGCTGTTTGCGGCAGGTGGGCGGGTGAGGCTACCCTGCTGGGACCCAGCCAGCTGTTCCCATGAATGAATCTGAGTAAATTAACAAACAGCACACAAACCTGCCACCTGAATCATTCCTGATGGCTCTAAGTGCCAGGCAGGCTGGGCGGCCCCCCTTCTGGGGCAACCTGGGCACTGTCCCAGGGGCTGCACGTGCCAGCCCCTTCCCCAGGGGGCTCCCCTGGCCCTGCCCCAGAGGCCCCTCATCCCTCAGCCTGTCCTCAGGGGCCAGAGTTGACCTTCCTCTCACTGGGCCGCGTCCCTGGGTTAAGACCTTTCTCCCCCTCCCCCCACCCGCCAGGGCAGTGCCAAACTGGGGGACTCAGCCCCAAGCCCCACTACTGCCTCCATGGTGTCCCCATCCCAGGCCACCCGGGGCCCTGCCTCACTGCCCCCTGAACAGCCTCATCCTGCGGGGCTAGTTCTGCTCCCTTCTTTTGCTGAAGTCCCTGCCGCCCACTCCAGTGGCATCCGGGCTGCGTGGCCTCCTCTGACGGGTGCCGCCTGGGTCACAGTGCCTGCTCAGGTGCTCAGCACACTACAGTTTGCCCTCAGCACCCCTGGGAAGGCCGTCAGTGCAGGCCCTGTCACCTTTTCCCAGGTGAGGTGGAGGCTGGGTGACAGGTGACTACCCCGGTCCAGAGCTTGAGACCGGAGAGGAGCCCGTCCCCTCCTTGCTGGGGCGTCCAGGGCCGCAGCAGAAAGCCCCAGGCTACAGTGTGCTGGCTCCTGGCTTCCAGCCTCACCCGGTGGCCAGGTACCCCTTCCCCAGGTGCTGCCAGCCCCGGCCCTCCCACAGCATCCTGCAGCCCCGGCTCGTGCCAGTCTTCCCCAATGGATGCATTCTTAAAGCCGTCCTGACCAGGAACCCAGGATCCCTTTTCCCCAGCTCAGCATGGGCGTAGCGGGAGCTGGTGGGATGTGCACTCAGGGTGCAAGGTGGACTCGGAGGCCCCTGGAAGCAGGTGGACTCCCTTCCTGACAACCCTCTCGGGGCCCACAATTCATCTTCTCAGCTGTCCTTAGAGAACCAAGCACATGAGCTGCCCCCAAGTTCACAGATGAGGAAACTGAGGTTCAGAGAGGTTCAACCACTCGCCCAAGGCTGAGAGCAGGGCAAGTGCTTGCCCAGGAAGGGCCACGCTGAGGGCAGGCTGCCATGCTGGGGGTGCCCCCAGAGCTGTCCCAGAGCTGCGAGCTTCATCAGAGCACCAGCGAAACCCAAACTCGTCGGGTAGAAAACAAACATCGGCCAGGCACGGCGCTCACGCCTGGAACCCCAGGAACTGGGGAGGCCGGGGTGGGAGGACTGCTTGAACCAAAGAGTTTGAGACCAGCCTGGGCAACGCAGTGAGACCCCGTTTCTATGAAAAATAAAGAAATTAGCCTGGTGTGGTGGCACACGCCTGAGGTCCCAGCTACTCGGGAGGCTGAGGTGGGAGGATCACTTGAGCTGGGGAGGCGGAGGCTGCAGTGAGCCGAGATCGCACCACTGCACTCCAGCCTGGGTGACAGAGTGAGACCCTGTCTCCAAAAACAGTAAAAAATGAAAACATCTATACTCCTTTCTGACTATAAAATGCCCATTGAGAAGGATCTGGAAAAGACAGAAAAGGATAAAGAAACAAACCTTGATCCACTCGGGAACCACCTGGAGTTAGGAGCAAGCCTAGAATGTTCTAGAAGGATTGAAGCCAGCCTTGTCTGAGGCCCTGGGAAAGTGGCCTGGACATGGGGATGTGGCTGGAGGACCCCAGGAAGATGCTGAAGTCCTGTGTGAGGCCCGGTCTGGGAGCCACAGCCCCTCCCTCCCTCAGCGTCCAGCCTGCTAGGGTTTCCTGCTGGGCCTCCCTCAGAGCCCACGGCTCCCCAGGTGGCTCTGGCCCACGGGCCACAGGCACAGCCTAGGCGGGGGAAGCCGCATGCCCAATGTTGGCTCTTCCCTCTGCATGCTGGATGGTGGGCGTTTGCCTTGTGCCTTGGGCTCAGGGGGGGCTGGGGGGTCAGGAGGGGCCACGAAGGGGACCTGGTCTCGGCTGTCTACCTCCCACAGACACTGCCTGCCAGACGGGCGGTGCGGGGATGAGGTGCAGGTGTGGGGATCAGGTGCAGGTGTGGGGATGTGGCGAGGGTGTGGAATGCGGTGGGGACGGGGTGCAGGTGCAGGATGGGGCGCGAGTGTGGGATGGGGTGCGGATATAGGGCTGGGCTTCAGGAGCTGCCTTGGACTCTGCCACCCCGAAGTCCTCCAGCCTGGCACCCTGGAACCACGCCCCCCGCCCACCTCAGTTTCCTCCTTCGTATGGGAGGAGAAGCCCCTGGGGTGCCCGCAGGCCTGAAGTGATGGGGGTATGTGAGCCCCGCTGGAGGATAGCTGGGAGGTGCTCTGGGTTGTACACAGCAGACACTCACTGAATGGTGCTGGCTCTTCTGAGCCATCCCTGCAGTCCTGAGGTGTGGACCGGGCGGCTGTTGCCCCAGCAGGGCATCTGCTCGAGGCCATGGCCCAGGCCACTACCCTGCTTGGGGGGCACCCCCATCCTTCAGGGTCCACTCCGTGACCACCTCTGGAAACGTTGGGGGCATGTTCTGTCCCCTGCTCTGCGGGCAGCGTCTCCAGCATGGCCCTGCCCACAGCCAGGCACCCTGGGCCGCGTGAGTCCCCGTCAGATGCACCCGGAAGCATGGTAGCCCAGCCCAGGCCTGAGACGCCGCTCGGTGGTGTGTGTGTGGGGGGGGCCTGCTCCTGACTGGCCTGTGGGGAGGGGTCCTGGTTTCAGCCCACCCGGCCATGGAGGCACCTGCAGCTGACCGGGCCACTCTGGACGGCCTGGCAGGGGGACTGAGTCCAGGCTCAGTGGCCTGAGGGAAGGGGCTGAAGCACCGCGTGCTTGGACCCCTAGACACAGGGAGGGCATTTTCTGTCCGGGGCTGCGTGTGTGTGTTGGAAGCAGCTGACGGTGTTGGGACCTGGCTGGGGAGAGGCACTGGGGCTGACCTGCATGGGTCCTGGAGCTGGGGGAATGAGGAGCTCTGTCTGGGGGCAACCACGGAGTTGTCACCCAGGCGTGCAGGGCAGGTTGGGGTGCTTGGGTGGGTGTCTCCCCATATTGTGCCAGGGCTTGGGGCATGGCCTCTGGGCTCTGACAGCTGGGGAGGGCTTCAGGGAAACCTGTCCCTCCAGCCCCGGCAGACGCCTGCCCGTTGGCCCCGAGGCCCTGCCTGCCTCCCCCACCGTGGGGTGGCTTGGAGCCTATGGGGTTTTGCTGCAGGATCCCTTCCTTAGTAGGGGCTCCTCCCGGCAGGGGGACCCACACCCCAACCACAGACACTGTTTTCCAGAACCCCCCCTCCCGGACACCCTTGCTCCTTTCCCTGGACATTCTCCTCCCGGCTCTGTGAGGGCTTCGTGCGTCAGGGGAGCCGTTGTCCACGAGCTGGGGACGGCCTGGAGCCTGTCCTGTTTTCCCGGCGGCCACCTCCTACCCCGCCCGGCTGCGGGGACCCTCCACGGCCATTCAGCCAAGCCATCTGCCGCCAGCGCCGCGAGTCCCCGGGCAGGAGCGCGGTGACAAGCTCGAGATATGTCAGTGCGGTTATCGGCAGAAGGCAACATCTGCCTGCCCTGACATCAGCAATGGTAGGCCATTTAGGCTGCGGCCCCCTCCCCGGAGCTGCAGACAACAGCTCCCTGTATTATATTTTCTCACTCAATTAGCACCACCACCCTGCTGAAATAGAGGCCAATTTACCTATAATGACATCATTGTTAGGGAAGTGGCGGCGGGCTGGGCTGTCACCAGGTTGCGGAGACGGGTCCGTCTCTCTCCACTAACCCTGACAGCAAGGGCCAGGAGCTGGGGCGGGAAGGGAAGGGGTGCCTCGCGGCCTATCGGCGGCCACCCCGTCACCTCCGACCACAGACATTGTTTCCGACAGTTCTCAGGAGCAGTGTGGCGGAAAATTGAGTCCAGATTCATTAGGTTTTTCAGTGTGCCGCTCAAGTCAGTTAAATTGATACATTTCCTAACGAAATTGAAGTGCTTTGTGCTGCCAGTGGAAAGCCGGGTGACCCGCCTCGGCCCGCTGAGCAGCCGAACGCGCTGACGGATCCATTAGGCCGCTCCTGGCGCCGGCCCCCTCTCCCTCCATTCCTGGCCGGCGCTGTAAATCTCCGCCAATTTCGGTCCTAATCATCATTATAAACCCTTCCTCTGCCCGCTCCCGTGCCTCACCTCGCTGGCAAAACAGCCCCTGGCATGATCATCGCACCGGCCTTCAGGGTCAGCAGCCCCACTGGCTTGCCGGGGCTGGGGCCTGGGCCTGGGCCTGGGGGGCTGGGACCCCAGATGGAGGAGCACAGCAAGGGGCCCCTGGGCTGCAGGAGGGGCCGGCTCATGTGGCATCAGCCAGGCTCCAGAGCAGAATGTGCACCCATTTGACAGATGGGGAAACTGAGGGCAGGCCTTGGTTTCCAACTGGACATTTTTGTTTTTTAAAGGAGGTACATACGGAAAGTCCATACATGTCAAGGGCTCACTGAGATTAGTGTGCACGCTCAAACACGCTGAGGGAGAAACAGGAGAAACCCCAGATGGAGAAAGGGAACATTCCAGCCCCCTAGAAGGCCCCCTTTGCTCCCCAGGTCTGTGCCCCCAGCAGGGTGATGGCTCTTCTGATTTCATCACCAGCCGTGAGCGGGCACCTTAGTGGAGTCACACATCCTGTTCTCCTTGGCATCTGGAGCCTTTTGCTGCATGGATGCCTGTGAGATTCACCCACGCTGTCGCCCGGATCTGCGGCGAGCACCTTTTCAGTGCTGCGTAGTATTCCACCCTGTGCCTTCATCGCCATGGACTCCCCTGTCCTCCTTTTGCTTCCAGGTGGGGCTCTCATGAGCGAGTCCACTGTGCACGCCTCTCCTGAGTCTGGTCCAGCCATGAGCACTCATTTCTTGATTCTTCTCTTGGCCACCCTCACCCTGTCCCCATCCATTGTTTAAAGAGCCACCAAATGAGTTTTACAAATGCCAGGGTGGGTCCTCCCTCCCTCCCTCCTTCCTTCTCCCTCCCTTCCGTCTCTCTCCCCTCTCCCTCCTTTTTTCCTCTTCCCTCCCTCCCTCTCTCCCTCCCTTCTCCTTCCTCCCTACCTCCCTTCTCCCTCCTCCCTACCTCCCTTCTCCCTCCTCCTTCCCTCCCTTCTCCCTCCTCCCTCCCTCCTTTTTTCCTCTTCCCTCCCTCCCTCCATCTTTCCTTCCTTCTCCCCTCCTCACTCCTCCCTTCCTCCTCCCTCCTCCCTCCCTCCTTTTTTCCTCTTCCCTCCCTCCCTCCCTCCTTCTCCCTCCTCCCTCCCTCCTTCCTTCCTCTTCCCTCCCTCCCTCCCTCCTTCCTTCCTTCTCCCTCCTCCCTCCCCCTCCTTCCCTCTCTTCTCCCTCCTCCCCTCCTCCTTTCTTCCTCTTCCCTCTCCACTCCCTCCCTCCCCTCCTAGTAGGAAGGTGGCCAGGCAGTAACCCCAGGCCCACATGAAGAGGGCGTCCAACTGAGGCCAGGAGATCAACTGCATTATGGAGACTGAGTGGACTGCCGAGAATGAGCCCAGATTTCTCACTGTTGAAAAAGCTGATAGGATACAGATGGGGAAGCTGGAATGAGCTCTGTGGTGTTGAACTGACACTGCTGCTGTCCTACACAGGGATGAGGAAATCGGCATAGACGCAGGTGTGTGTGCACCTGTATCATCATACCTGGAACCCTGGAAATGCAGCACCTCAGGGGCGGTGAGCACACCCGGTGCCCAGACCTTGGCTTCTAACTGCCATTCTCTACCGAGAGGAGCTGCGGATCAGCTGATTTCCAGTGGGGACAGCTGAGCCTGGAATGTCTGGTCCAGAAAGTAGAAGAGCGAAGTGAAGGGAGGGCACGGGTCCCAGGTCACAAGAGCCAGTCCCAGGGCCCCAGGGCCACATTTGGGTCAATTTGCACATCCAGATAAATATGAGATCCTCGCCCGTAGAATAAAACAGCGGCCATAAGTCCACAGTGACGTGCACAAAGGATCCCTAAACTTGGGGATAGGAAGGAAAGGTGGGCTTTGAACAGCACTTGTCAGCCATCAGAGTGATAGCTGATTGTGGCAGGAGTCAACAGTGCATATTAAAACCGATGGGTGGGCCAGGCACGGTGGCTCACACCTTTCATCCCAGCACTTTGGGAGGCCAAGATGGGAGGATTGCTTGAGCCCAGGAGTTCGAGAGCAGCCTGGGCAAATATAGGGAGACCCCATCTCTCAAAAAAAAAAAAAAAAAAAACAAATTAGCTGGGTGTGATGGCATGTGCCTACAGTCCCAGCTACTTGGGAGGCCAGGGCAGGACAATTGCTCAAGCCGGGGAAGTCAAGGCTGCAGCAAGCTATGGTTGCACCACTGCACTCCAGCGTGGGCAAGAGAGTGAGACCCTATCTCAAAAAATACAACAAAATAAAACAGAACAAACAAGTAAGACTGGGCACGGTAGCTCGCGCCTGTAATCCTAGCACTTTGGGAGGTTGAGGTGGGCGGATCACCTGAGGTCAGGAGTTCGAGACCAGCCTGGCCAATATGGCAAAACCCCATCTTTACTAAAAATACAAAAATTAGCCGGGCGTGGTGGCAGGTGCCTGTAATCCCAGCTACTCGGGAGGCTGAAGCAGGAGGATCACTTAAGCCTGGAAGGCTGAGGTTGCAGTGAACTGAGATTGTTCCATGGCACTCCAGGCTGAGCAACACAGTGAGACTCCATCTCAACAACAACAACAACAACAACAAATCAGTGGACTCTGAGTGAAGCAGACAGCTCTCTGTCGTGTGGGTGGGCCTCATCCAAATAGTTGAAGGGCTGAATAGAACTGACTCATCTCCCCTGAGCAAGAGACCCTGTCTCTACAAATCGATAAATAAAAACAAAATGTTATGGAAGATATTATGCTCCACGAAAGAAGCCAGACACCAAAGGCCACATAGGGTAAGATTCTATGCACAGATAACCTGCCGAACTGGCAAGTCCCCAGAGACCGATGGCAGAGACAGACCGATGGCAGAGACGGATGACGGAGACAGACTGATGGCGGAGACAGACCGATGGCAGAGACGGATGGCAGAGTGGTGGTTGGCAGGGCTGATGGGTAAGGGGTCTCCTCCTGGGGATAAGGATGTTTTGGAACCAGACAATGGCAGTGGTTGCATGCCGTTTCTAAGGGATGAACTGCTACTGAATTGCTGAATTTAAAATGGTGAATTGTATGTGATGTGGATGTCACCACAATCACAATCAAAAGCGACAGGACGGGGAGAATACAGACCTGACCCTGAGTTAAAGCGTTCGGGGAGGGGCGTGGTGACTCATGCCTGTGATCCTAGTGCTGTGGGAGGCCAAGACAGGCAGATCCATTGAGGCTAAGCATTTGAGACCAACCTGGGCAACCCTATCTCTATGAAAAATACAAAGATTATCCAGGTGTGGTGGTGCATGCACCTGCAGTCCCAGCTACTCAGGAGGCTGAGGCAGGAGAATCGCTTGAGTCCGGGAAGCAGAGGTTGCAGTGAGCCTCCACCTCCCGGGTTCAAGCGATTCTCCTGCCTCAGTCTCCCCAGTAGCTGGGATTACACCACACCCAGCTAATTTTTGTATTTGTAGTGGAGACCATGTTGGCCGGGCTGGTCTTGAACTCCTAACCTCAAGTGATCTGCCCACCTTGGCCTCCCAAAGTGCTGGGGTTACAGGTGTGAGCCACCGCGCCTGGCCATCATTTTAACCATTTTGAAGTGTACAATTCAAAGCAGTGAGCTATGATTGTGCTACTGCACTCTAGCCTGGGAAACAGAACAAAGCCCTGTCTCAAAAAAAAAAAAAAAAAAGTCCATTAAAAAGTCAGGAAACAACAGATGCTGGAGAGGCTGTGGAGAAATAGGAACGCTTTTACACTGCTGGTGGGAGGGTAAATTAGTTCAACTATTGTGGAAGTCAGTGTGGCGATTCCTCAAGGATCTAGAACCAGAAATACCATTGGACCCAGCAATCCCATTACTGGGTATATACCCAAAGGATTATAAATCATTCTACTATAAAGATACATGCGCACGAATGTTTATTGCAGCACTGTTCACAATAGCAAAGACTTGGAACCAACCCAAATACCCACCAATGATGGACTGAATTAAGAAAATGTGGCACATATACACCATGGAATACTATGCAGCCATAAAAAAGGATGAGTTCATGTCCTTTGCAGGGACATGGATGAAGCTGGAAACCATCATTCTCAGCAAACTAACACAAGAACAGAAACCCAAACACCGCATTTTCTCACTCATAAGTTGGGGTTGAGCAATGAGAACACACGGACACAGGAAGTGGAACATCACACACCGGGGCCTGTAGGGGGACTGGGGCTAGGGGAGGGATAGCATTAGGAGAAATACTTAATGTAGATGATGGGTTGATGGGTGCAGCAAACCACCATGGCATGTGTATACCTTTGTAACAAACCTGCACATTCTGTACATGTATTCCAGAACTTAGAGCATAATGAAGGAAGAAGTAGAAGAAGGAAGAAGGAAGAAGGAAGAAGGAGGAAGGAGGAAGAAGAAGGAAGAAGGAGGAAGGAGGAAGAAGGAGGAAGGAGGAAGAAGGAGGAAGGAGGAAGAAGGAAGAAGGAAGAAAAAGGAGGAAGGAGGAAGAAGGAAGAAGAAGGAAGAAGAAGGAAGAAGGAAGAAAAAGGAGGAAGGAGGAAGGAGGAAGAAGGAAGAAGAAGGAAGAAGGAAGAAAAAGGAGGAAGGAGGAAGAAGGAAGAAGGAAGAAGAAGAGAAGCAACAGCAGCAGCAGCCAGGAGGACTCGCTGTGATGTCAGGACTGACTGGAGGTCGGGAGACAGCCTGGAGTCGCCCAGTCCTTCAGCCACCAGCCCCCGCCTGGGCCACAGAGCCCCTGGAAGGAGGCCACGCATGCCGTGTGTGTGTTAGGTGTGAAATACTCGTGGATTGGCAGCTCAGAGGAAAAAGCGTGGGAATGGCTTTGCTGATATTTTTCATAATAATTACATGTTGAAATGATTACATTTTTAGTGTATTAAGTTAAACAAAGTGTATTACTTAAATTAATTTCACCTGTTTCTTTTTACTTTTTCTGGTGGCCACTAGAAAATTATGTCACGTACGTGGCTTGTGTGACATGTCTTTTGAGTGGTGCTGCTCTAGAAAATGCAGAAAGAGACTCAGAAACTCAAGGAAGTTGCTGCTTTCAGCCCAGCCTCAAAACAGTCTCCAGTTGGATTAAACTTGTTTGTTAACTGAGGTGAGGTTCACATAACATCATCCTTTTTTTTTTTTTTTTTTCTCTTTTTGAGACGGAGTCTTGCTCTGTTGCCCAGGCTGGAGTTCAGTGGCGTGATCTCAGCTCACTGCAACCTCCGCCTCCTGGGTTCAAGCGATTCTCCTGCCTCAGCCTCCCGAGTAGCTGGGACTACAGGCACGTGCCACCACGCCCAGCTAATTTTTATATTTTTAATAGAGACGGGGTTTTACCTTGTTGGCCAGTATGGTCTATCTCTTGACCTCGTCGTGATCTGCCTGCCTTGGCCTCCCAAAGTGCTGGGATTACAGGTGTGAGCCACCGCGCCTGGCTATAACATCATCATTTTAACCATTTTGGTTTTTTGTTTGTTTGTTTGTTTGTTTTTGTTTTTGAGACGAAGTCTCACTCTGTTGCCCAGGCTGGAGTGCAGCAGTGTGATCTCGGCTCACTGCAACCTCTGCCTCCTGGGTTGGGTCAATTCTCCTGCCTCAGCCTCCAAGTAGCTGAGATTACAGGTGTGCACCACCACGCCCAGCTAATTTTTATATTTTTTAGTAGAGACAGGGTTTCTCCAGGTTGGCCAGGCTAGTCTTGAACTCCTCACCTTAGGTGATCCACCCACCTCACCCTCCCAGAATGCTGGGATTACAGGCATGATCCACCATGCCAGGCCCATTTGTTTGTTTTGAGACAGAGTCTTGCTCTGTCACCCAGGCTGGAGTGCAGTGGCGTAATCTCGGCTCACTGGCAACCTCTGCCTCCTGGGTTCAAGCGATTCTCCTGCCTCAGCCTCCCGAGTAGGTGGGATTACACCATGCCCAGCTAATTTTTGTATTTTTAGTAGAGGCAGGGTTTCACCGTGTTGGCCAGGATGGTCTCCAACTCCTGACCTCAAGTGATCTGCCTGCCTCGGCCTCCCAAAGTGCTGGGGTTACAGGCGTGAGCCACCGTGCCAGGCCATCGTTTTTACCATTTTGAATTGTACAATTCAATGGCATTAAAGACACTGACAAGAATGTGCAGTGACCACCTCTATGTAGTTCCAGAACATTCTCAACACCCCAAAGGAAGACCCCGGGCCCATTAACGGTCATTCCCTATCCCCTCTACCCCAGGCCCTGGCAACCACAAGTCTGCTTTCTGTCTCCAAGGATTTCCCTTTTCTGGACATGGATGGAACCACGCACTATGAGGCCTCTGTGACTGGCTTCCTGCTCTCAGGGCTCATCCACACTGTAGCCTGTGTCAGGCCTTCCTTTCTTTTTCATGGCTGAATAATAGTCCACTGTGTAGATGAGCCACATTTTGTTTCTGCCACATCAGCTGAGGACACTTGGGCTGTTTCCACCTTTTGGCCATTGTGGGAGTTGCTGCCATGAACATTTGGGTCCAGGTTTGTGTTTGATCACCTGTTTTCAATCATTGGATTAAAGTTTGTTTTTTTTTTTTTGAGATGGAAGTCTCGCTTTGTAGCCCAGGCTGAGGTGCAGTGGCATGATCTCGGCTCACTGCAACCTCTGCCTCCCGGGTCCCAGTTCAATCAAGTCTCCTGCCTCAGCCTCCCGAGTAGCTGCGATTCCAGGCACGCGCCACCACACCCGGCTAATTTTTGTATTTAGTAGAGATGGGGTTTCACCATGTTGGCCAGGCTGGCCTTGAACTCCTGACCTCAGGTGATCTACCTGCTTCGGCCTCCGAAAGTGCTAGGATTACAGGCGTGAGCCAACATGCCTGGCTTGGATTAAAGTTTTAAATGTAACATTATAAAGATGGAAACAAGACCAGGATTCTCCCTTCGTCTCTTTGTGGTGTCTTTTGTACACTTGAGACCTTGTTTCTGCATCTTCCCTGATTGCCTTCCCTGTCCTCACTGGATGAAAACCTCTGTCTGCCGGCCCTGCCTGGGGGCTGCCCGGGGCCCAGCAGGGAGAGTGGAGGGGGCAGGAGATGTGGGCTGGGGCCTTCTGTGTGCAGTGAAGGTCCAGGCACCGTTTAGAGCTGGGAGTGAAGAGGGGTGTGGGTGCTTCTGGGGGCCCCGTCTGCTGTAGGGGGGAGCCCCTGGCTCTGTGAAGGAGCTGGGTCCAGAGCTGGGTGCGGTGGCTCACGCCTGTGATCCCAGGACTTTGGGAGGCCGAGGCGGGCAGATCATCTGAGGTCAGGGGTTCGAGACCAGCCTGGACAATATGGCAAAACCCCATCTGTACTAAAAATACAAAAATTAGCCTGGTGTGGTGGCTCATGCCTGTAATCCCAGCTACTCAGGAGGGTGAAGCAGGAGAATCTCTTGAGTCCAGGAGGTGGAGGTTGCAGTGAGCCGAGATCACACCACTGCAGTCTACCCTGGGTGACAGAGTGAAACTCCATCTCACAGAATAAAAAAAGAAGGACCTGGGCCCTCTCTGGGGAGGCTATGGGGTCCCAGGGCTTGGGAATTCTGGAAAGTCCCCAGGGCTAGTGGCCTCTTGGGGAGTCACCCCCACAGCTGCTTTCAGGGGCCTGGGCAGGGTCTGGCTGGAGCTGGTGTCACCCTTGGCTGGCCAGATGGGCAGGGTCTGCAGAAGTCCCGGGGACTGGCTGTGGAACTCAGAGCTGTCGCTGGTATCTGCGGGTGGCCTAGAGGCCATGGGGCTGAGGAGCGGGTGCTGGGCTGGCTGCCCTTCTGACCTAATCTCTGTACCTGAAGGTTGTGGGGACCTTTGTGGGGAGGGGGCACCTCTTCAACCTGAACCAGCCTGCAGGGCGGGAGTGAGCGGTGTAATGGCACTGAGCCTGGAGTTCCGCGAGGACCCCTGCCGTCTGTGAGGCTTGGTGCAGATCCCGAGTAGCCCTGCACCCCTCCTGAGCCCCTGCCCTGCTCAGGGCTGCCCCTGGCAGCTGCAGCCTGCAGCCACTGGGCACCCACCTGGCCAGTGTCCTGAGCCAGAGTGGTCTTGACCTGGCCAGGGAGCCTTCTCTGGGAAGTGGGGTCCAGGGCTGAGGCCCCTTCCTCCTCCAGACCTCAGATTCTCTGGTTGTGAAATAAGCACATCGGGCAGTGCATGGGCTTCTCACGGACACACAGGACGGTGGCTGGAATGGTCCTGGGGCCGCCAGGGCTCCCTGGGTAGAAGCCACAGGGTTCACTTCGGATGAGCCAGAAAGCTGGGGAGGGGGCTCCAGGGTCTCCACACTCCATCGCTCCTCCTCAGGGGGCCCTTCCCACTCTAAGGAATGAAACCTGGAAACAGACCAAGGCTGGGAAACACGGAGGGGCTCAGGACATGGGGGCAGAGCCTAGGGATGGCCTGCTCGGCCTGGGGTCAGGGAGGCCCACCAGGGCCGGGCCTTAGACATGGCAGGTCCAGGGGACAAGCAGGGAGAAAGGTGACCCAGGGTGAGGGCGGGGGCTCCAAGACTGGGCCCGCCTCGCCCCGGATCACCCTTCTGGGGTGGCCTGAGGTTGCCTGAGCTGGGGGCCAGGGCGTTCCAGGATGGCTAAGAGGCAGGGCAGGCAGGGCTGCTCCCTGGAGCTTCTGGCCTGGTTCAGTCCTGGCTGCAGCTGTGGGGTCGGGGGTGGCCTGGTCTGCTCTGCTGTGTGCGGACTGTGCAGGAAGGTCCCACCGGGGTCTTTGGGGCCCTCGGAAAGAAGCCGAGGGAGAGGCTGGCTTGGGGGCAGGAGGCCAGGTGGGCCGGGCCATTGTGGTTCAGAGCCGGGCACTGGGGTGTCTTGGGGAGCAATTTTCCTGGCGGCGGCAGCTCTGGGAAGCCGAACCCAGAGGGGCTGTTAGACCGTCAAGCACCTCCTCCCTGCGCGGGTGGACACCAGTTTACACAGTGCTGGGACGCCCAGATGGAAATTTATGGTGTGGAGGAAAGAACTTCTCACCCAGGTTCCAGCCAGCCGGGTGAGAGAACAATATTTCCCATCGAGGGGATGTGCAAAAGCTCTTAACAAATCGATGGGCTGCATTTAGTCAATAAACCACAGTGCTTTCCAGGGAGGCAGGAGCCCTCCTCCCCCAGCTGTCCCTGGGGCCCCTTAGGCTTCGCCGAGGGTTGGGGTACGGCCGGGCGGGTGGACACCAAGGAAGCTGGGGAGCCTGGGTCTTATGTCCCCACCCATAGCTCCTGGCCTCAGGGCATCCTTCTGCCCTGGGGTGTGGGAAGGACAGTGGCTTCCCTGGCGGACACAGGGGCAGCATTGTCAGTGGTGCCAGATGGAGGTTTGGGGCTCACATCTTGCCTTCCAGCTGTGGAGCCCAGGTGCAGTCACCTCTGCCCCTCCAGCCCTGCCTTCCCGGCCACGGTAGCAACCTCTCTGGGGTCCCCAGCACAGCCCCTCCCTGCCTGCCTGCACCTCCCTCCCCAGATCCCCGCTCAGCCTGGCCCTGCCCCTCCAGCGCTGGGCACCTCTCACTCCTTTCCAGTGACCCCCAGGCCATGGCGCAGTGTCACCTGGGGACACACGTGGTGTGTGTGGCGTTTCAGCTTCTAAACACTCATTTCTGAGGCCGCCCCGGCGTGGCATGGCCTGGGCATTGGATGCAGCAGTGAACAGGACCCACGCGAGGACTCAGGGTATGACGGGCAGAGGGGTCGGCGGGGTGGGGGCAGGTGAGGCGGGGTGCCCAGCGATCAGGGAGGGCTCTCGGGAGGTGACATTCGGCCAAGACCGAGTGATGGTGTGGAACCCGGGCGCACTGGGAGGCGCGATCCAGGCGGAGGGAGCAGCCGTGACAGGGCCCTGAAGTGGGAGGGGCCGGGCGGCCTCAGGCTCAGCGAGGGGCTGAGGGGCCAACGTGGACGGAGTGGAGTGGGCGAGCGAAGGGAGCGCTGGCCGGGAGAGACATTCATTTTTAGCTGGGAGACAGGGTCTCGCTATGGGGCCCAGGCTGGTCTCCACCTCCTGGGCTCAAGCAATCTCCCACCTCAGCCTCCAAGTAGGTGGAACTATAGGAAATGAATTTTCCTATAATTCATAATAATAAATAAATGTAATAAATAACGTGTGTTATTTAACCAGATATTAATACATCAAAAACATGGTCACTTAAACATATCGTCAATATAAAAAATATCAATGAGACATTTTACAGTTTTTTTTTTTTTAGAGACAGGGTCTTACTCAGGTGCTCAGGCTGGATTGCAGTGGTTCAATGACAGCTCACTGCAGAGTCCAGCTCCTGGGCTCAAGCCACCCTCCCACCTCACACTCCTCAATAGCTTGGACTTCAGGCTCGTGTCACCATGCCCAGCTAATTTTTCATTTTTTATAGAGACACGGTCTCACTATGTTGCCCAGGCTGGTCTTGAACTCCTGGCCTCAAGCGATCCTCCTGCCTCAGCCTCCCCAAAGTGCTAGGATTTACAGGCGTGAGCCATGGTGCCCAGCCTACTTCAGTTTTAAAATTTGTATTTAAAATAATACAGTTAAATACAATGGAAAGTTCATTTCCTTAGTTGCTTGGGCTGTGTTTTAGGTGCCCAGGGGGTCACAGATGGCCGGGGGATGGGAAGAGCTCAGGTTGGGGGCAGGCATCGCGTTTGCGGGGACGGATCCTTAACCCAGAGAGGAAGGTGGCTGCTCCGGCTTCAGACACTCTTGGAGAAAAAGTGGGCAGAAGCCTCGCAGGTGGGGTCCTGGGAGAGGCTGGGGCCGGCCAGCAGGCCTTGAGAAGTGGCCGTGGTTACAGCGTGGCGGTCATCGGTGGGGAGCTGGCTGTGGGCTGGGGTGTGGGGCAGTGGAGACACAGGTCTTGAGGCGTTAGCAGCAAAGAAGGGCTGAGAAGTGAGGTGGGGGCCTCGGGGGCCTGAGGCTGGCGTTTCTAGGCCCTCCCTGCTCTGATGCTCTGGGGTCCTCCTTGGGAGGCGGCATCCCTGAGTCCTGCTGACCTTGCCTCCTTCTGGCTTCTCCAGGCCAGGGAGGTGTGGGGAGTGTGGGGGCCTGAGAGCAAGAAGCCTGGATGTCAGGCATCGGGCACTGGCCAGGCTGTGACCCTGGGGGCCCCCGACCTCCCTGGGCCGCAGTTTCCACCTCAGTCTCGTGGGCATCCAGGCATATTAAAGGTTGGAATGAAGGATGTCTGCCTGTTTGCAAACTGTAGAGAGCAGTGCACATGAGTGTGAGGGAGCAGTGGGCCTGAGTTGACTGAGGAGGCCCAGGCCTGCCCACCCTGACTCTTGGGCAGCGAGTGCCATGGCTGTCTGCCCAGCTGGCCTCAGGGGATGCCACGTGGCTGGGACGTGTGGCCCCGGCCCTGCTTTCCATCTGGTGTGACTTTGTCTCTCTGTCGACGCCCCCCACCTTCCTGCAGCTCCCACCCTCGACGCCAAGACTGGCCCCCACCACGCCTGGGCAACTGGTGTCCTCGGCAGATCTGCCCAGCAGACAGGACTCGGTGAAGCCTGCAGGGCCAGAGGACCAGCCTACTCACTGCCCAGCCCTCAGGCCTGGGGATGGAACCAGGGCCCTCTTTGGACATCTGAGGCCACGACTGCCACCCTCAGGGGCCCAGGGGAGACAGGTGGGGGTCTGTGTTGGCGGCACCCCTACCCCAGCGGGCAGAGTCCCCGGGATGTCCTGGGAAGCTTCCTTCTCACCGTGCCAGGCCCGGTGTCTGGCTGGTGAGTTTGAGGCACTGAACAGGCTGAACTCAGAGTGTTGGGGAGTTGGGGTCAGAAAAGCCCAGGCAGATCCCTTCAGGGGCTCCCATGGGGGTCTCACAGGCCAAGGGCCTCCACCCCTGGGCACTAGCTGGGCCATGAGTCACTGTGATGGTGGTCGTGCTGGGCTCTCGGGCTGCGCCCCATGCTTTGTGGGGCCTGGCTGTCTATCCTGGCTGGGTGCCACTGGCTTTCTTTGTGTGGGTGAAGCTGTCTGGATTCCCAGTCGGGACTGGAGAGCCGCCTCCCATGGGCAGAAAGCTGAAGTCAAGTTCCTCCCCTCCACGGTCCTCTGGTGCCCAGAGAGGGGAGGGAAGGGCTCGGGGCCACACAGCACACGGGGGTGAGAGGGGGCCCTACTGCCTGTCCTGTGCTACCGGGAGTGCGTTGGAGCCTCACGGGCACTGGAGGTAGACACTTCTCTTCTCCCCATTTCACAGATGAGAAAACCAAGGCACAGCCCTGACTCCCCAGCCCAGGCCCTTTTTCAGGCCCCTTTCCAGGCCTCTGCTGTGGGAGGTGCACCTCGTCTCCCCCACATCCTGGCTCAGCCCCCCAGGGGCCGCAGCCCCCCTGCCTACCAGGCTGGTGCCAGGGAGTGCTGGCTCCTGGAAACCCAGAGAAAGCAGACAACTCGTCCGCGTTGTCCTGGAGATGCAGCCGACGTCGGCCTGCTTGTCCCACTGCCAGGGCCGCTGGGGGCCCCATCGATGCCCACCCAGCCAGACACAGCTCCCATCATTCAATATGGCAAAGTGTGGTGCTGGCTCCACAGATCCCACTGTGGAGGAGAAAGGTAAGAAGTCGGGGTTCGAAGTTGGGGTTCCGTGAACACAGCCCCGAGACCGGGCATCTACCCCACCTAGAGAAGGGGTCTTGTTGGGGGGGGCCTCACTGAGCCTCCGTGTCCCACCCGGAGCCAGGGTGGGCACCCTCCTGTTCCCGCAGCCCCAGAAGATCTGGCAGGTGGCACGACACCCACCCGGGGGCTCTGGTCACCAGTGCATGGGCAGTAGAGCCCCGGGCCAGACCCTGAGTCGGGAGAGCAGGCGGGAGGCAGCTCTGTCTTCCCAGCAGAAGCTGTGCATCCAAGGATGTCCTTCTGGCTGGATTAGCCGTGCCCACGCTCCTGAAGATGCTAAATGGGCAAATCGTCAGGGAGCAGGGCCCAGGCAGGGACACCAGCTCTATTAGCCCTGTCTCCGGCCTAATTAGCCCTAAGACTGCCCTGATTCTTGCCAGCACCGGGAAGTCCTCTAGCTGGGCCTTCTCAGGCCTTCCTGGGCCCAGGGCCCAGCCCACCTCTCCCTCCCGGGGGCTCCTTCCACCCTCCAAACCCACAGATGACTTTTCCTATCAAAACGGGCAATAAAGCCGGCTGGGCCCATTTCTTTTTTCTATTTTGAATTCTGTTAACTGACAATTTAACCTAAAATTCTCTGTATTTCCAGCTTGTACAGCTGTAAATAGAGACTGACAGTTTATTTTCACGTCCTGGCTCGAGGGGGGCGGGGGGGAGCGGGGAACCCATTTGAAATAAATACTTGTGAGTCTCTGACAGACTCCAGACGGGCCGTCGACGCCGCCTGGCAATGTCTGGGACCTGTCACACTCTGTGATCGGTCTTTTTACAAACACAAACGCTGCTGATTTCTTATCAAATGTAAAACCGGCCCGGCTCTTTCTTAAATGGTTACCACGAGCATGAAATTGACATTGTGAATCACATGTGACACCGGTTTGTCTGCGCCGTAATTGATCGGTGCTTAGGAGCAGGCGCGGCTGGCCCGGAGCTCCCAGCCCCACCGCGCCCCCCGCCGCCCGCGGCCCGAGCTCGAGTCCCGGCCCCTGCAAATCGTTGTCAGTGGGAGAAAACTCCAAGAAAACGCTTGATTCATGTACGTTGCGTTTCTTCCCCCTCCGCGATCCTCCGAGGTGCCAATTCCGATTTCCACGGCTCCATCATTACGCACATCAAACGGCTGTAATTGGCTGCTACAGAAATTTATCCTCCAAAAGGAAAGAGAGTGGGGGAGAGGGTAGGACAGGAGGGAGCGGCGGAGGACGGGAAACGGTGGCGGTAATGAGATTTTGGAAGCCGCAGCGCCACCCCCGAGGTTGGCAGGGAGAAGGGAGAGGCTGGCACGCTCGCAGGCACGCAGCCGCGTTCGGTCTGGCTAGCAAAATGCCGTTTGAAAACAAGTCTGGTGGGGTGTGGGTGTCACATAACAGCCGCAAACACACTGCGCCGGTCCAGGAACAGCCGGCGCGCCTTTCACAGCCGTCGTCGTCACGGTTACGGCGGGCGACGCCCGCAGACCCCCCTCCCCCGGCTTCACAGTGTGCACAGCTGGTGGTGCCCGGTTCCTGCCACACCAGCCAGAGTTGCTCGGGGGTGATCGCTGTGTTGCAGAAGGGGAAACTGAGGCCCAGAGAAAGGGAGGTGGTTCAGGAAGCCAGTCTGGGGCACAGCGTGAGCCTCCTTTCTCAGGGTTTCGCTCCAGGACATCCCCGGGGACCCTTTTGCGGCAGCTTGGCCCCACAGTGCCAGCGTGTGACCCGCCTCTCTGCCTGCTCCTGCACCCCCCATTTCCAGGGCTGCCTGCCCCCTCTGTCGGGCGGACTCGGCGGGCACCCTGGCAGGTCGTGAAACCTGAATTGGTTTTTTCAGGCCATGGATTTTTCCAGAGCTTTCTGGGGCGTGCAAGAGTCTGTAACTGAACAAATCAAAGACCCCAAGGGGCCGCCCTACAGTGTCCCCCCCACCCCCACCCCGAGCCTTTCTCCCTCCAGGGCTCGTTCCTCAGAGCTCACCCATCCCCTTCTGCTCCCCCTGGCCCCAGGACCTGCAGGCCTGGCTCACCCTCTGCCCCGAGTCACCCTGTGCTGGCCCCCTGGGATATGCAATCCTCTTCACGGCCTGGCGCCCATGCTTGCCTCCTCTGGGCCCCACATGTGGTCTAGCAGCTCCCTGGGCGGGGGTATTTATGTCTCTGTTTTTCCATTTGGATTTTGTGACTGATGAAACAGTGGCGCTAAATTGCACACACGGCAATGGTGCCTTGCGGCAGGCAGGAGGCAACCTTCCCGGTTCGCCATTGTGCAGCCAGCCTCCTGCAACTGGCGATGCTGGGCACCTTGCCAGGGCCTCCCCAGCACCCCACAGACAGGCAGGAAGTCACCCTGCCGTCCAGATGGGGAAACTGAGACCTACCAAGCAAAGCAGCTCCCTGGCCTGGCCCACATCCCAGGTGCCTGGGCCAGCACCCCCTGCACCACACCATGTAGCCTCCAAGGCCGCCTGAAGCCTCTCAGGATATCCATCTTGTGAGTGGCGGCTGGAAGCCTCTCAGGCCTCCAGAGCAGGAATGCCGAGCTCCTTCTGAGTGCCTGGCTTGTTTTTCTCTCACGGGTGTTGCGATAGATGCGCTGCAATAGAATGTGTTTCCTTTTTCGCCTTGGCCCCTAGGAAGCTCAGAGTCAAGTTAGTCTCTCTTAACGACTCTATGGGGACCCAGGGAATGCACCTCTGAATGCTGATCTGTCCAGAGTCACTCAATTGAGTGTTGTGCCTTTTTCTAAATGTTTCAGATCCTTTGGGGGCGTGAAGTGAAGCTCAGTGAAGCTTGGAACATCCTGAGGGTCTGGCGTTGGGGCCTCTCTGGGATGCACATCAGCCCCTCCATCCTCTTCCCACTTCCCTCTTGCCAGTTGCCCTCCCCAGCAGCTGTGTGCGAGGTCCATCCGGGGGGGCTGGCACCACAGCAGGCACTATGACAGGAGGGACATTGGCATGAGTTGTTGGGGGGGCAGGATCTGGGGAGGGGTGACACACACTGGTGGTGAGTTCAGGGCAACTCTCGGGGAAGCCTTCGCAGAAACTACAGGGTGGTTATTTAGTTGAGAGCCAGCGAACGGGTGTCACCTCTCTTGCCCTTTTCGCTTGAGAACAGCTTTCTGGAGCGCTGTGTTAAGGAGGAGTCTGTGATTGATTAGTGATGTCTGCAGTAGACAAGGGTGGTGGCTGGGGGTGCCGTGGTTTCCCAGTTGGGGCTGAGGTCAGACTTTGTTGAAGCTGGGCTCAATGGCTGTGACCACCCCAGTCACACAGACAGGCCGGTCCTGACACCATGGATGGGCAGGGAGGCCATTCTTACCAAAGCACGCGGGGGCCTGGGGTGGCTGGATTTGGGGCAGGGATGCCCAGGTGGGCTTCTCCCTGCAGGCTCGGAATGGGGACTGCAGAGGCAGGGACAGCCTGTCTCATGAGTCCACCCGGGGCAGGTGTGAGGGACACAGCTGGGCTCTGGAGGCCTGGGAGGCCTGGGGAGGAGTCCCCGAGAAAGAACCACGTTGGGGGCCACCACAGGGCAGATGGGTCCCGGGAGGGCTGGACTGGTGGGGAAGGGTGGCCCCGGACAAGCGAGGGGGCGTCTCTGAGCCTCACGTGAGCATCCGGGGAGACGTGGGGTCCCAACCTGTCTCCTCCACTCCTGGGGGCAGCTCCCAGCTGCAGGATCCGGGGAGGGAGGAGGTGTCTCAGGGGCTCCTGGCTTTGTCCTGGGAGTAGGGGTGGGGTTCTGCCAGGATGTCTCACGTCAGGGGCTGCTTGGGGCCGGCGGGACACCTCCTTCCTTACTTCCCCTGGGGTTTTACAGACCACCGAAGCCCTGTGGGATTTTCACATCCAGGCAGTGAATGGAGATGACACACTTTGCACTGAACGTGTACTGCGTAAGCCTTTCCCAGTGCCGAATGGCTTGGAACACACTGGGGGGAGGGGGTGGAGGCTGGGGGTCCCTGGACTGAAAGCCCCTCTCAGCCATGCTGTGCTGGGCAACCTGGGACTGGCCCCTTAGCCCCTCTGGGTCTTGATTCCTTCTGAAGAGTTTCTGCCCATCCCTTGAGCCTCAGAACATCCTGGGGTGAAGCACAGCCCCTACTCTTGCTGCCCTGGTAGAAGACGAGGCCCAGAGAGGGTCAGGGCCCTC
Source organism: Pongo abelii (assembly GCF_028885655.2). Lineage (NCBI taxonomy): Eukaryota > Metazoa > Chordata > Mammalia > Primates > Hominidae > Pongo > Pongo abelii. The sequence goes on from NC_071991.2 coordinate 1,305,876, forward strand.
CCAAGGCTGCACAGTGAGTGTGATCTGGAAGCCCCCAGGGCCGGTGAAGGGGTGCAGGTTGCTGGGGCCGAGGTAGGCCGGGGAGCTGGCCCCGCTGGGATGTGCTGGGCCTGAGACAGTCACAGCTCCCCCTGGGCTCCTCCTCTTCTCATTTCTTTCCTCTTCCTGCCCTGCCCCTCAGCAGAATCTCTGCCCTCAACACCTCCTACAGCCCCTGACCTCCTTCTGAGGCTGTGGAAATGGAGTCACAGGGAGCCAGAGTCAGGCAGGAGATGTATCCTGGCTTCCTGACTGCCCGCTCCCTCTTCACGTTGTTTCTCCTGCCATCGGGTGCCCAGCGAGGCTCTGAAAAGCGGGGACACTCTGCCCAGAGGCTGCCTCCCTGGCCCGGACCCTGGGGGCTGCGGGGTCCTCCGGCAGGTCCTGGGATGAGCTTCCCCGTCCCACCATCCAGCTGCCCCAGGATGAGCAAGGCTGGCCCAGCATCTCTGAGTGAGTGCGGAAGGGAGGGAAAAGCCAAAACTTTAAGGTATATGAACTGTGAAATTAAATCGAAATACTCAAATAAGGAATCACATAACAACATAAGCAAAGATGTTTACCAGGGCTTGAAGTTAAATACAGATTTTTTCATAAACCCAAACACAAAACGCAATAAAGTTCTGTGGGATGTTAAATATAATTTACAGTGGGAAGGATGCTCCTCGCCGTCATAAACCCGCGTGCACCGCGTCACTCACCGGGCGCCGAGTTCCGCCGGCCTGGCACGGGCTCACGGGCACCCTTGGCCCCCGAGGGGCTGTGGGACCCCGGGACCGGGTGCTCGCTGCGGGCGGCCCTTGTCTGCAGTCATCCCTCCCCTCCTGAGTGGAAGGTGATGCTGTGGGCCCAGGGCTGGCTGCGTCTGCCAGGCGTGCCCTGCATTCAGGCAGAACTTGAGGGAGGACTCATCTCCAAACAGAAGAGCGGGCAGCAAGTGCCACTCAGGTGCTGTGGGTCCCTGGTCCCTCCTGGCCCCCCCCCCAGAGCCCCTCCCACCTTCACAGCCAGGTGCCATGCAGGCCTGGACAGCTCCCCACTGGGGATCCCCAATCCCGTCCTCTTGTGGCCCCTCCTCCTGGTCACACCTCCTCCCAGGAGGGGAGCCCCGCAGTCATTGACGCTGTAGTGAGAGTGAGTGCTCTTCCCGTGCCCCTCCCGAGGACACCCCTCTTGGCTCTGGCTGTGGAATGTGGAGCTCCCTGGAAACCCACCGGACGGGAAGGGTTGGGGATGGGGAGGGGCTGCCCAGAGCCACATGGTGACTCTGATTAGAGTTGAGTCTCTGCCTTCCAGGGCTCTGGGGAGAACCGGTGATATCAGAGTTCTTGATGGGGAAAATCTGCCCAGGGTAGTAGCTCCAGAGAGCAGAGTCACAGCCACATTTCAGGGGTGGGTGTGGGTGCGTGGGTGGGTCTATGGGTGTATGTGTGAGTGTGTGTGTGTGGATGTGGGTGCGTGGGTGGGTCTATGGAGGGTGTGTGTGGGTGCATGGGTGGGTCCATGGGTGTGTGTGTGTGGATTATGGGTGCGTGGGTGGGTCTATGGAGCCTGTGTGCGTGTGTGTGTGTGTGTGTGGTGTGGGTGTGTGGGTGGGTCTATGGGGCCTGTGTGTGTGTGTGTGTGGGTGTGGGTGTGGGTGTGGGTGTGGGTGCAGGTGTGGGTCTATGGAGGGTGTGTGTGGGTGCGTGGGTGGGTCTATGGGTGTGTATATGTGGATTATGGGTGTGTGGGTGGGCCTATGGAGCCTGTGTGTGTGTGTGTGTGTGTGTGTGTGTGTGGTGTGGGTGCAGGGGTGGGTCTATGGAGGGGGTGTGTGTGGGTGCAGGGGTGGGTCTATGGGGCCTGTGTGTGTAGGGGTGTGTAGGGGTGGGGTGTGTCTGACACATATACCAGGAACCTGTGTGTTTCTTTGTGTGTGTGTGTGTGTGTGTGAATGTGAGTATACCTGTGTGTCCCTCGGGGGTGCCAGGGGTTGGGGTGTCCTGGGCAGCTGAAGACTCTGCATCCCTGTGAGACGGTCCCTGCCCAGGCAGCACGCAGGGATGCAGTGCACAGTCTGGAAAGGGGGGCCCCTTCCTCTGCCACCCTGGACCTCGGCTGTGGCACCAACTAGGGCTACAGAAGACGGAATCTGACCTCTCCCCCTGGGCCGCCCACCTAGCCCCAGCCTCTGGGGCCCCAGGCCTGGGCAGAGGCCTGTGCACATTCTTCAGGGCCACAGAGGGGGAGCAGCTGCTGGCAGCATTTCCATCTTGTCTGTGGTCAGTTAAGGGTGAGGGAGCCTCCCGCCCCGTGGTTCCAAGGCATGACTGAGCTGGTCTGGGCCCCCAGGTCCTTCCTTGGCTCTCTGCTGCCCTGGGCTGAGGCCGAGTGGGCAGGGGGAATGGGGCCTGGGAAGGGACCCAGTCACAGCACGAGCGCCGGGCTGGGCAGTCCTCCCGGGTGCTGGCCTACTGGGGTGCTTTAGGTAGGCTAACGGGGAACAGCCCGGGTCACCAGGTGCCACCTGTGCACAAAGGCGCCGACAACAGTGTCTCCTTTGCCCTCCTGCAGCAGTGTGAGGTGGCACTCTCGTCCCCACCCAGCAGGGGGGAGCTCCCCGGGATGACACCGTGGAAGAGGAGATGCCGCAGCCAGAGCTGGAAGCCCGGTCTGCCAGCCCGGAATCCGGGCCCCCTGCACTGCAAGGCTACCTCAAAGTGCGAGCAGGTAGGTGTCCATCCGTCCCTTGCCAAACCTGTGCTGTGGGCCAGGCCTGAGCTGGGAGCGGGGGACCCGGAGGACCAGATGTGCCCCACGCCCCTACCCGGGGCCTCCCATCCTGGGGCTGGGACAGAAGAGGCATTCACAGCCGTGTGGCCAATTGATTTCTGTCCTCATCTGCGGGGCCTGGGAAGGAGCTGGCCCCTGAGATGGGCCACCTGGGTCCCGGGCCTCGGGGGTCCCTGGGACAGCCCCCGTCAGGGTTGACTGTGTCCGGCCCAGCAGGCGGTGTTTCGGCCCAAGGCCCTGCCTCCTGCTGTGTCTCCCGTGGCCTCTCTGCTTGGCCAAAAGTCACCTGGTCACTCCCTGGCCCTTAAATTTGCAGGAGGCCGGTGGCATTTCTCCAGACTCCCGGCCTTCCTAATTTATGTGCTGCTGTGGCAGGGAGTATTTTCTCTAAAAACAGGATGGATGTGAGAAAAACAATAACGCCCCCAAACCACACTTAATGGGTGGGTCTCGCTGGCTCGTTAGCGCTGAATAATCGGGCTTCAACCACACCGCTGGGGAACAAAAATAAACAAGGGCACTGGGAGAATCAGGATGGGGGGGCTTCCACGCTGGGGGGTGCACTCGGCACCCAGGTGCGCAGAGTGCAGGGGACGCCGCTTGAGGGCTCCCGGCAGCGTGGGACGTGAGCACCCCTGCAACCGCCATGCTGGGCACCCACCTTGGGAAAAGGTCGCTGGGAGGTGGTGCTGGTGCTGGTGTGTGTGTGTTGGGGGGGTGGTGGCAGGGGCAGGCCAATCCGCCCTCCCCAGGAGGAAACCATTTGTGGTGAACCTAAAACCTGCTCGGTAACTTAAGCTTGCTTCCTCCTGCCCTGTCCTCAGGAAAGATGGGGAACAGCTGGTCGCCACCCTTTCTCTAATAAATCCCAGCAGACTGCATGCTGGGGGAGGGGCCGAGGGGCGATGGGAAAGGGTCGGGGTCCCGCCAGCTCCCCTGTCTGGCTGGACAGAGCGGGACAGGCCCAGCCCCTGCCTCTGAGGCCCGGGAAGATACGCAGATCCCTATCGCGCCCCGACTCCCGGTTATCAGAAAGGAAGATCCAAGTGGGGCTTAAGCCCCCGTCACCCCACTTCCGCTGCCTTTGTGCGGGGGGTGGGGGCGTGCGGCACTGAGGGAAGCAGGGGTCCACGGGGAACGGCGTCACTCCTTTTGTGCAGCCAAGTTCCAGGCGCATTGTGTACTGGTCCGAACTTGAGCTCACAATTTGGGATTAGAGCAAATCCGAGTATTTTTCTGCATGCCTGCCCGCTCCCGGGCGCCCAGAGCCTGCTGGGTAACTGCCTATTATCCGCCGGTTCCACTCCAGTGCCCTCCCCAATAAAACTTTTCATATCCTTATAAACGAACTCGATTGCTGTGTTATAAACATTTACACTGTGCTAACAGATCATCTCCGCACATCAGAATTGGCTAAATTCCCTTTTCCAGATGAATATATTGAAGGAGATTAGAGATATGATAGCTTTTCAGATTGCTGAACCCAGAGAAATTAGTTTAGTGAGCATTTACAGAGGCTAAATTGGAACCATTAAATAGTGGATTAAATTGATGGCACTTTCATTGTCTGTCCTTTGGTACCGCTGTAAAATCAATTAGCCGTCACCAGCCCATTCTCCATATAGTGAGATTGTCCTGCTTGCTGGAAGCTGATGCAAAACCTCCCAGCGGCTGCCAGAGATGGGATCACACCTATTAGGTGGGGTGGCATGAAATAGCATCCGGGACCCAGGTTGCTGCGGGAAGGGTCCCCTCAACTGCCTCGGCCCGGCTGGCACTGGCTGCCTCCGTGGGGACAGCTCTAAACCAGGGGCTGTGGGGACAGGCGAGAGGGACCCTGGCCTGGCAGGGTTGGGGCCTTGTTCTCTGCCTCTTGGGCAGCCCAGTAAGTCAGGCTGAAGGTGGTCTTAGCTTGGAGGGCAGGGGCAGTCACAGGGGACTGTGCTGAGGATGCTGTGGGGGGGCTGCCTGCACATCTCCAGACCCGTGGGGACACAGGATTTTTGGCATTGCAGCCTCAGGCTGGGGGCGGTCCCTGAGTCTTGGGCACAGGCTCCTGCCGTGCTGGAAGGCAGACACTATTCCTGTCCCTGGTTTACAAAGGGGGAAACTGAGGCTCAGGAGGTTACAAAGCTGCCCCAAGATCTGCAGTGCATCAGAGGCACAAGTCCAGCCTCCTGGGTCTCCCAGCCTGGGTTAGGGGCCGCTGTCCTGAACTGAGACCCTGGGCCATGTGGATTTCTCAAAGGTGAGCGTCATACGGAAGGACTCGGAGAATGAATGACTTGGGGAATGACAGGCGACGGGCGTGGCTGTGGGAGTAAATGACACCATCACAGGGGTGCAGCGCCCTGGGGAACCAAGCCTGCGGGTCCCCAAGGAGACCAGGCCCTTCCTTGCCCCAACCCTGGGAAGGGGAATGAGAGCTGCACCCCAGGGGGAAAGGGGGGCCGTGGGGGCCGGGACGGCAGGGGCGCCGCCCTCCCAGCAGCTGTTGAGCACATGGGGTCCCAGGGGGCCGGGGGGCTGTGAAGGAGGCTTCTCCATGAAGAACCCTTTCCACAAACGTTCCGACAGCGCCCTCCAGCTTGCCAAACCCTCTCCACGGTGTGACCTCTCCTGTCGCTCCTACCAACCTGGAAAGATCGTTAGCTCCTTCCACAGGCGAGGCAGCAGGAAAGGCTGGGAGCTGCCAAGGTCGAGCAGCGGCCAGGACGTCTCAGCCGCCCCTTCCCGCCCAGGCCTGTGTGCCCCTCCCCGGCCTGGCCTCCAGCTGGGCTAGGGGTGCCCTGGTCGTCGGAACCCTGCCCTAGCTGCACAGGGCTCCATTGAGCTGGGGAGTCAGTTCTCCCCCAGCAGATCCAGGGTCAGGGCCCAGGGAGGCTGCAGAGGTCTGGAGAGTAGGGCTGGGGCCGGTGGCCAAGAATCCTGGCCACGTCTGGGTATCTAGGCCCGAGGGTGTGCGTGCCAGGGTCTTCCCAGAGTCCGTGCACGTTGGCATGGGCCTGCCTGTGTGCTGCGATGCGGGGATGCACAGTGTCCAATGCCTGGAACCCCAAGGGTGGGCCCCCTGCCCTTCCCACCCTCAGGTGGGCCACGTGGGCCAGACGTCCAGGTGCTTGGGGAGGGGTGTGCATGGTGAGGCTGTGTCACATGTACCAGTGCCTCCTCTGCAGCCCCCAGAAGCTGTTTCTGCTCAGACACCTTTGGTGCCCAGGCCAGCATGGGGCATCTGGGGCCTCAGCAGGTCATGCCCGCTGGGGATGGATAGAGGCTGGGTGGTCTTTAAAATTTTCAAAGACCAGTGTGTGGGAAGGATGTTGACTTGAATCTGGTGAAATCAGGCTGGGCCAGGCCTCCCCAGTGCCCTCAAGCCTCCTCTCCTGGTAGCTCAGAGACCGAGAGAGAGGGCCGGGCACAGCGGCTCACGCCTGTAATCCCAGCACTCTGGGAGGCCGAGGCGAACGGATCACTCGAGGTCAGGAGTTCAAGACCAGCCTGGTCAACATGGTGAAACCCTGTCTCTACTAAAAATACAAAAATTAGCCGGGCGTGGTGGTGCATGCCTGTAATCCCAGCTACTCGGGAGGCTGAGGCGGGAGAATCACTTGAACCTGGGAGGCGGAGGTTGCAGTGAGCCAAGATCGCACCACTGCACTCCAGCCTGGGAGACAGAGCGAGACTCTATCTCAACAACAACAAAAAAGAGACCGAGAGAGTGGGTCCCTCCCAGATCGCCCATCTCTGTGGGACACTGTCAGGGTCCTGGGGGAGGCCTGTCCATGGACCTACTTTTCTGAGCTCAGGGCAGAGCTTCCTGGGAGGCGGCAGCCCCGATCCTTCCACCCTCCACCTGCGGTGTTGCGGCACCTGCCTCTGTGCCATCTCAGAACCTGCCCCTGGGTGAGGGGCTGAGCTGCCTGTCCCAGAAAGAGTGCAAGCCTTGCCAAAGGGGAGGAGGTAGACAGAGCTCGGCCGTGAGTGTGGAGACACCGAGGCTCCCTCCCGGCTGCCCTGTGCACAGCGCAGGGCACACCAGGCCAATTCGCAGGGGTCAGCGGCCCCTACACGCCTGCTCCCAGCCTCTGCAGGGGCCCAGTGTCCTCCCAGCATCCTCCCTGTCCTCACCTTCCTGACCCCTGACCTTTGGCTGCTCTGAGAACTGGCAGCCCCCCAGGCTGGTTGAGAGGCCCCTGTTCCAGCAGATTAACGCCCCCTCCTGAAAAAAAACACAGGGCCCGTTTCATCTGAGCCCGGCAGCTGGGCGGGGGCCTCAGAGGCACAGAGGCCGTGATGGCGGGGGTGGGGGCTGGGGCGCTGCACAGAGATGGAGCCCGGTCGGAAATCCAGGTCAGAGGCCACCATGCTGGGCAGGAGCTCAGCGCCCAGGGGAGCGCTGGAGGGCAGAGACCAGCCGGGATGGGCCGGGGCGTCTGCCATGGACCCCACGTGGCATTTGCCGAGGTCTTCCACTGCCTCCTGTGCCCCGAGGCTCCCTAGAGGCCCAGGAAAGGTCTCATTGACTCATTTTACAGGTGAGTCAAACTGAGGCCCAGGGAGGTGAAGACTTGCCCGGGGCCTTGGGTAACAGAGGGTGCCCTCTGGTGTTCGAAGCCCAGGTGTCCCACTCCTGCCTGGTCAGAGCTGCAGACCATCTGGCCACTTTCTCCTATTTCAGATGGGCGAGCTGTGGCCCAGAGAGGGGCAGAGACCTGCCTGAGGTCACACAGGAAGCTGGTGGCAGCAGGGCCAAGGCATAGCCCGGCCCCCTGCCCCGAACCTGGGCCTCTCCCCTGGGGGCCCCTGCGCCTGTCTCCCCCAAGCCGATCCTCCGTGGTCAGGCACAGATCACTGGGCGAGGCGGATAAGGTTTCTGGACAGCTGGGGGGTGGGTACGGTGGGCTTGGGTGCAGGGGCGGGGAGGGTGGGGGAGCACATGGGGGCAGGTGAGAAGGCAGGCTGCGGGAAGTTCTCACGCACGGGGTGACCTGGCCTGCCCTGGCTGCCCACCCACCGCCACTGACAACCGCTATTTAGGGTGAGCTGGGCAGTCCGTGCATGTGTGGCCCAGAGGCAAAGGCTCAGTCCCCACCCAGGGAGGGCACAGGGGCCCTGGTCCTCGGGACAGCCCTGCCTCCAGCTCCCGTCTGCCGGTGGGAGGAGGCTCTGTCTCTGGGAAGCCCCAGAGTCTCTAGTTGGGGATTGATTCTCTCCCCTGGGGACTGAGTGCTCAGCGTGACCGAGCAGTGTCTGGAGCAGCCTTGTGAGGAGGGAATACCCCAGGTAGGGACCTGCAAGCTGAGGCTGTGGGCTCTGCCACCCGCTTGCTGGGTAAGCACTTTTGACCCCTTGGGCCTCGGTTTCTCCTTCTGGATGATGGGCTGATGATCCCACCCATCCACCCCCACACACCGAGGGCTGCTGGGAGGAGAGGGAGGACAGGCCAGGGCCCAGGCGGGCAGAAGATGAGAATACAGGGTCTGTTGTCATTGTTACGCTCGTTACAGATGGAGTCTCTCCCAGCCCCAGGGAAAGCCGGTGGCCCAAGGGGAGGGGCCTGGGGACCGGGAGCCTTTCATCGCCTGGGCCGGCTCCAAGCAGTGCTCGTCTGGGGATGATGAATGACTGTCAGCCTGGGTCTGAGGCCTGGGAGAGACCACGTGGAGCGGAGGCCCAGAGACCTGGGATCGAGAGGAGAGAGCCTCACCCTGGAAGGGCCCCAGCCCGTCTACCCATCCCTCTGTCCAGGCCGTTATCCTCTGCCCCTAAAGAGAGAATGTAGCAGGAGGGGCTGGGGAATCGCCACAGGGACGCTAAGGATATTTTCTTCTTTTTTTTCTTTTTCTCTTTTTTTTTTTTTTTTTTGAGACAGGGTCTCACTGTGTTGCCCAGGCTGGAGTACAGTGATACCATCATAACTCACTGCAGCCTCAAACGCTGGACTCAAGTGATCCTCCCTCCTCAGCCTCCCGAGTAGCTAGGAAAACAAGCACACACCACCATGCCCGGCCAATTTTTAAACTTTTTGTAGAGACGAGGTCTCACTATGTTACCCAGGCTGGTCTCCAACCCCTGGGCTCAAGCAATCCTCCTGCCTTGGCCTCCCAAAGTGCTGGGATTACAGGCATGAGCTGCTGTGGCTTGCTCTAAAAACGTTTTCTAAAGGGCTTGGGCTGGTGGGAAGGAATCCCTGCTGGGCCGGGTTTACTCCATGGTCATGTCCAGCAGATGGCCACCAAAGTCTTAGTCCATTGTGGGATGCTGGGCCCAGGGGTGCCCTGAGGCTTCCGACAGCCCCCCAAGATAGGCTGTGTCCTGGGAGGAGCAGAGCCCACTGAGGTGAAGAAGGAGGTCTCCCCTTCTGCCCTCCCTATCCTCCATAAAGAAGGTGTTTATGGTTTGTTTGGAAAAACTGGACCGTGGCTGGGCCCCAGACCAAGGCCAGAGTGGCCTAGCTACCCAAGGAGATAGGGGCCTGGCCTTTTAGGAACTTGCTCTGGCATGGCCTGGCAGGAGCTGTGTGATGCTGGGTGGATCGGCACTCTCAGAGCCTGGCTTTCCATACTTTGGGGGTCGCTCAAATCGGGGGTGTAGAGCGCCCAGCACGGCGCCTCGCACAGTTCAGGGCTGCCGGCTCCCGAGTTGGCTGCTCTTGGTCCTGGAGCACCATCATCACCGACCGCATTTCCACAGGTAGAGCAGCGTGGCTTCCTGCACGCCAGAAGGGAGAGGCTGGCACCAAGATGTTGTTGAAAACATGGCTGGGTGCAATGGCTCACGTCTGTAATCCCAGCACGTTGGGAGGCCAAGGCGAGCAGATCTCTTGAGTCCAGGAGTTCAAGACCAGCCTGGGCAACATAGCAACACTCCATCTCTACCAAAAAATACAAAAATTAGCTGGGCACGGTGGCACATGCCTGTAGTTCCAGGTACTTGGGAGGCTGAGGTGGGAGGATGATTTGAGCCCTGGAGGTTGAGGCTGCAGGGAGCTATGATTGTACCACTGCATTCCAGTCTGGGCCACAGAGAGAGACCCTGTCTCACGAAAGAAAGAAAGAAAGAAAGAAAGAGAGAGAAAGAAAGAAAGAAAGAAAGAAAGAAAGAAAGCAAGCAAGCAAGCAAGCAAAGAAGGAAAGAAAGAAAGAGAGAAAGAGGGAAGGAAGGAAGGAAGGGAGAGAAAGAAAGAGAGAAAGAGAGAAAGAGAGAGAAAGAGAGAAAGAGGGAAGGAAGGAAGGATGGAGGAGGAAGGGAGGGGAGGGGAGGAAAGGAAAGAGAGAGGGAGGGAGGGAAGGAGAACTGGTGTAAATCACAGATCAGCGTGAAAAATTGTGCAGGTCAAAATATGAAGAGAATTGCAGAAGTGATTCAAAGTTCCTTCCCTAGTGCTTGTTAATTTTTTTTTTTAGATGGAGTCTCGCTCTGTTGCCCAAGCGGGAGTGCAGTGGTGCGATCTTGGCTCACTGCAACCTCTGCCTCCTGGGTTCAAGCAATTCTCCTGCCTCAGCCTCCCGAGTAGCTGGTATGACAGGTGCCCGCCACCACGCCCAGCTAATTTTTGTATTTTTAGTAGAGACGGGGTTTCACCATGTTGGCCAGGTTGGTCTCGAACTCCTGACCTCAGGTGATCCGCCCACCTCGGCCTCCCAGAGTGCTGGGATTACAGGCGTGAGCCGCCACGCCCAGCCTCTTCACCGTTTTAGGTGCACAGTTCAGTGGCATTAAGTACATTCACATTTGTGTGTGGCCATCACCACCATCGTCTCCAGAACGTTCTCCTCTTCCCAAACTGAAGATCTGTCCCCATTAAACACTCGCTCCCCATCATCCCCCTGCCCCAGTCCCGGGCACCCCCATCCTACTTCCTGTCTCTGGATTTGAGGATCTAGGGACCTCATATGAGTGGATGGCACAGTCTGTGTCCTGTTGGGTCTGGCTTATTGCACAGAGCAAAATGTCCTTAAGGTTCACCCATGCTGTCTGTGTCAGAATTTTTTCTCCTTTCCTCTTTTTTAGAGACAGAGTCTCACTCTGTCACCGAGGCTGGAGTGCAGTGGCGTGATCCCGGCTCACTGCAGCCTCCCTCTTCTAGGCTCGAGCGATCCTCCCACCGCAGCCTCCCAAGTAACTGGGACTATAGGCACGCATCACCACACCCAGCTAATTCTTGTATTTTTTGTAGAGATGGGGTCTTGCTATGTTTCCCAGGCTGGTCTCAAACTCCTGGGCTCAAGTGATCCACCTGCCTCTGCCTCTCAAAGTGCTGGAATTACAGGCATGAGCAACCGAGCCTGGTCTGCATTTATTTCCTTTTAAAGGCTGAAGATAATTATTAATTACAAAGAGAAAAAAAGAGAAAAAAACTGGAGAAATGCAACAGGCATCAGGGTAACAAAGCTGTCAATTAACCTCACCTGTGACTGACAGGACGGACAGCCCAGCACCCCTGCTCCAAAGCCCCGAGGAGACACAGCATCCTTCTGTTATGTTCCCTGGCAGAAATGCGCTGATCATGGGGAAACGCCACACGTCCAAACCAAGGGGTGTTTTCCAAAGTAACTGGCCAGCGTCCCTTAGCAAATGTCAACATGTGAACCATTCTTCATTGGTACCCAGAATGAAGGAAACCAAGGAGGCAGCTGCCTGCAGCATGGGGTCCTGGGACATGGATGTTGGCAAGACAACTGATGAGATTAAAATAAGACCTGAGACCCATGTGCATCGTTTGTACCATGGTTTACTAGAGCAGCTCATAATGTCTTCTGAGAGTTGACTGTTGAATGTTCAGGAATTTTGCAAGCCAGTTGTTAAACCATTGGTAGCTTAAAATTGGCCTTGGCGGGAGTATTTACACCATGGAAATTGGCAAATGCTAGGGAACAGACCTGGCTTGCATACAATCGGCTACGTAGATGTAAACTCTAGGAGACGTTGGGGGCAGGCGCACCACTGGCTATGTAGACGTTGACTCTAGGAGAAGTTGGGTGCCGGTGTACTGGAATACTGGCTATTAGTTTGCAAATTGGAAATTATTTCAAAATAAAAAGTAAAATTTATTTTTAAATTGTAAAAGACTGAGCTCATCAGCCTCCTGGGTAGGATCCCTGCCAAACCAGCTCCCTGTCTTCATCCCCTTTGAAGGCATCAGGCACCAGCCAAGGCTGACAAAGACAGGCCTGGTGTCTCTGCCTCTTTCTTGAAAGACACTCTTTCCCCAGCCCCTGGGATATCACCCTCTCCCGGTTTTTCTTCTCTTCCTCAGTACCTTTCAGTCTTTTTGTACAGGTTTCAATTTCATTCAATCCAACCACCATCCATCTATCTACCCAATCTCATCCATCCATCCAGCCACCCATCCATCTATATCCACCCATCCATCCACCCATCTGCTCATCCATTCATCCACCATCCATCCACCCACCCAGCCACCCATCCATCTGTATCCACCCATCTACCCACCCATCCATTCATCCATCCATCCACACATTCATCCATCCACTCACTCATCCATCTGCCCATCCATCCATCCATCCATCCATCCATCCATCCATCCATCCATCCATCCACACATTCGTCCATCCACTCACTCATCCATCTGCCCATCCATCCATCCATCCATCCATCCATCCACCCACACACACACACATTCATCCATCCATTCACTCATCCATCCACCTGCCTGCCCATTCATCCACCCATCCACCCACCCATCCACTCATCCATTCATCCAGCCACTCATCCATTCATCCATCCATCCATCCATCCATCCACTCACCCACCCACACATTCATCTATCCACTCACTCATCCATCTACCCACCCACCTGTTTATCCATCCATCCATCCATCCACCCATCCATCCATCCATCCACCCACCCACCCACACATTCATCCATCCACTCATCCATCCACCCACCCACCTATTTATCCATCCATCCATCCATCCATCCATCCATCCATCCATCCACCCACCCACCCACCTACCCATCCATTTATTCACCATACATTCATTGAGCAATTTAAATGCAGGGCATTGTGCTGGTTCATCGTTCAGTAATGAACCAAACAGGCAAAACCCCCTGACCTCAAGAAGCTCATGTGCCAGTGTGGAAGAAAAACAAGCAAACAAGAGAAGAGATCTATGAATTATATATGAAGGAAGGGAATACATACGGGAGGAGGGCATTTACTCAGGTGGCCAGGGAAGGCTCCTCGGAGAGGTGTCACTTAAGCTGAGACCCGAAGGATGAGGTGGAGATAGTTATGTGGGGTTTGGGGAAGGGCATCACAGGCAGAGGTCATGGCACAGAGGAAGGCCAGTACGGCACAGGGGCAGGGGGTGGATGAGGTGGGGGTGGGCAGAGCCAGATCTCTAGGGCCTGGGAGGCCTGTTGAGATGTGTGACTCCTCTTCTACGTTTCACAGGAAGATGCTGGTGGGATTCAGTCATGGGAGGACATGGATTCAATATGCCCACCATGACTGCTTTGAAGAGAAGGGGCCCAAGGGACAGGGCAGAGACAGGGAGACCAGTGAGGAGGGTGTGGGGGATGTCCAGGTTCCCCGGGGAGGTGGGCAGCGCAGCCTGGGTGATGGGGGAAGACAGGTAGAGCCACCAGGCCTTGCCGATGAGTGGATGTACCAAGAGAGGGAGAGAGAGGGGGGTGAAAAATCCGCTCCCAGCTCCCCAGCCTGAGCAGCCAGGTTGATGACCAGTTCATGGAGAGGCTGGGACACCCAACCTACATCCTGCTGCGAGGGGGATGAGCTTATGTGCAGGACAGAGACCTGGGAATTGCACTCTGCAACCCACCTGCTGTGGCCCCACCTCGGCCCCTGATGTCCCCTCTCCTGGCACACACCCCAGGGGCCACGAACATCTCCTGTCCCCGCCCTGGCTCCACCATGAACTCCGAGCCTGCAACCATGTGTCCACCATGTTATCCAGGCACGTAGCAAGGGTCAAAACGAGTCGATGGTGTTTGATGGGGGCCCGATGTGTGGGTTGGACCCTGACATCGGAGGTGCCATGCCTACTGCTCAGTGCACCAGCCCTTAAAACCAGGACTTTCCAATGTGGGGCGGTGCAGTGAGACAAGAGGCAACCACGTTGCTGGGGGTGCTGAAGCCAGGCCAGCCCTTCTGGAGAGTGACTTGGCAACATGCACTCTGTGCCATGGAAATGCTCAGCACCTCTGACCCAGTGACGCTGCCTCTGGGATGCCCTTCTGGGGAAATTATCCACAATATGGGGAGAGATTTAAGCCAAAGATATTCATGGCAACATTATCTTTAATGACCAAAAAAAATTGGAAGCAGCTGAAATGTCCAACAATTGGGGAGTTGTTTAGTAAATTACGATACACACACTCGGTGGAATACTAGGTGGTCATTAAAAGTGCTAATTGCGAAGACTGGGTGGTTATGTACAAACACGACTACAGCATGATGCTGAGGGAAGCCACGTATGGAATTATGAGTACATTAAGGGTGTAATGATGTAAAAAACATATGCAGCCTGAGAACGCGTGGATGAAGAGGACAGCGTGAGAGAGTGTGGCACTGAGGCAGGGACTTGGAGCTCATTATCTTTTTCTGTTTTCTGTGAAGTATTACATTACTTTGGTAATCTGAAATATGAACTGCCCAGTAGGATCATGGGTGGTAGGATCATGGGTGAGTCTTGTTTTTCCCTTATACTTTCTTGGATTTTCTAAATGTTTTCCTACAAAGAGGGTCACCTTGGACCTGCTATCTCAGAGGAGATAAGATGCGGTTTAGAGTAGGGGGGGCTCCTGGGGGTCACCACCTCGGGGTGTTGCCATAGGGACATCATTCTCACCATAGGGAGGAGGAACAGATGTACCCATAGGGCAGTAGGGTGGGGCCAGTCCGTCAGCAGAAATCCTGAGCTCCCCAGGGAAGGGGAGGTACCTTAGGAGGGAGGGGCTCCCGCCCTTGGGAAGAGTCTTGGGCTGTCACAGAGGGATCTCTTCCAAAGGATAATGGGTGGTTAGACAGCTATCAGGTGCACTCTTCGAGAACAACGTGATCAATTGCAGGCTGTTTGTTCTATGCCTGCCCGGTGCCCAGGTTTTACCTGTGTCACCTCACTTAAGCCTCAGAGTGGTCCTGTGAAAATCAACCTTGTTTTTTTAGGAGGAAATGGAGACCTCAAGCAACTTGATCAGAGTCATGCAGCTGGTCAGTGAGTGGGCACCATGGGAGTAGCTCTCCTAGGATTGTGCAGTCCACAACTTAGATCACTGTCCAGGGCCTGCATCGGGATTCAAATTCAAGTCTACTGGAGTTCAGAGTCTGGGGTTTCCATTGCAGCCTCAGGCCATGCACCAGAACCCTGGGGCTCACAGATTGAGATGCTTTCCTAGTCACTAGGGTTGAGAAACCAGGGAGAGGGAGGAGGGGACAGGAATGACAAGCATGAAGATGATGAAGATGATGATGCTGGAGACAATGAAGGTGATGATAGAGGTAATGATAGAGTGGATGAGGAGAGCTGCAGCTGAAGATGATGGTGGTAATGGTGGTGATGATGAAGGTGAGGGTGATGATAATGGTGATAGTGGTAATGGTGATAATTATGATGGTGATGGAGGTGATGGTGTTGGTGGTGATAGTGATAATGATGATAATAATGATGTGGTAATGGTGATGTTGATGATGGTGATGATGATGATGGTGGTGGTGATGGTGGTGATGATAATGGTGATGATAGTGATGGTGATGATGAAAGTGATGTTGATGATAATGGTGATGGTGATGAAGATGATATGATGATGTGTTGGTGATGCTGGTGATATTAATGGTGATGATGGTGATGGTGATGATAACGGTGATGGTGGTGATGGTGATGATAAAGGTGATAACGGTGATGGTGGTGATGGAGATGGTGATAATGGTGGTGATGGTGATAATGATGGTGATGGTGATAATGATGGTGATGGTAAAGATAATGATAATGGTGATGGTGATGAAGGTGATGGTGAAGGTGATAATGGTGATGGTGATGAAGGTAATGGTGATGGTGATGACGATGAAGGTTATATGGTGATGGTGTTGGTGCTGCTGGTGATGATGGTGTTGATGGTAATGGTGTTGATGAAGGTGATAATATTGATGGCGATGGAGGTGATGATGGCGATGGTGTCGATGAAGGTGATAATAGTGATGGCGATGGAGGTGATGACGGCGATGGTGTTGATGAAGGTGATAATAGTGATGGCGATGGACGTGATGACGGCGATGGTGTTGATGAAGGTGATAATAGTGATGGCGATGGACGTGATGACAGCGATGGTGTTGATGAAGGTGATAATAGTGATGGCGATGGACGTGATGATGGCGATGGTGATGATGAAGGTGATAATAGTGATGGCGATGGACGTGATGATGGCGATGGTGATGATGAAGGTGATAATAGTGATGGCGATGGACGTGATGATGGCGATGGTGATGATGAAGGTGATAATAGTGATGGCGATGGACGTGATGATGGCGATGGTGATGATGAAGGTGATAATAGTGATGGCGATGGAGGTGATGATGGCGATGGTGATGATGAAGGTGATAATAGTGATGGCGATGGTGATGATGAAGGTGATAATAGTGATGGCGATGGAGGTGATGATGGCGATGGTGTTGATGAAGGTGATAATAGTGATGGCGATGGAGGTGATGATGGCGGTGGTGTTGATGAAGGTGATAATAGTGATGGCGATGGAGCTGATGATGGCGATGGTGATGATGAAGGTGATAATAGTGATGGCGATGGAGCTGATGATGGCGATGGTGATGATGAAGGTGATAATAGTGATGGCGATGGAGCTGATGATGGCGATGGTGTTGATGAAGGTGATAATAGTGATGGCGATGCAGGTGATGATGGCGGTGGTGTTGATGAAGGTGATAATAGTGATGGCGATGCAGGTGATGATGGCGGTGGTGTTGATGAAGGTGATAATAGTGATGGCGATGCAGGTGATGATGGCGGTGGTGTTGATGAAGGTGATAATAGTGATGGCGATGGAGGTGATGATGGCGGTGGTGATGATGAAGGTGATAATAGTGATGGCGATGGAGGTGATGATGGCGGTGGTGATGATGAAGGTGATAATAGTGATGGCGATGGAGGTGATGATGGCGGTGGTGTTGATGAAGGTGATAATAGTGATGGCGATGCAGGTGATGATGGCGGTGGTGTTGATGAAGGTGATAATAGTGATGGCGATGCAGGTGATGATGGCGATGGTGATGATGAAGGTGATAATAGTGATGGCGATGGAGGTGATGATGGCGATGGTGATGATGAAGGTGATAATAGTGATGGCGATGGAGGTGATGATGGCGGTGGTGATGATGAAGGTGATAATAGTGATGGCGATGGAGGTGATGATGGCGGTGGTGATGATGAAGGTGATAATAGTGATGGCGATGCAGGTGATGATGGTGATGGTGTTGATGAAGGTGATAATAGTGATGGCGATGCAGGTGATGATGGTGATGGTGATGATGAAGGTGATAATAGTCATGGCGATGGAGTTGATGATGGTGATGGTGTTGATGAAGGTGATAATAGTGATGGCGATGGAGGTGATGATGGTGATGGTGTTGATGAAGGTGATAATAGTGATGGCGATGGAGGTGATGATGGTGATGGTGATGATGAAGGTGATAATAGTGATGGCGATGGAGGTGATGATGGTGATGGTGTTGATGAAGGTGATAATAGTGATGGCGATGGAGGTGATGATGGTGATGGTGATGATGAAGGTGATAATAGTGATGGTGATGGAGGTGATGATGGTGATGGTGATGATGAAGGTGATAATAGTCATGGTGATGGAGGTGATGATGGTGATGGTGATGATGAAGATGATAATAGTGATGGTGATGGAGGTGATGATGGTGATGGTGTTGATGAAGATGATAATAGTGATGGTGATGGAGGTGATGATGGTGATGGTGTTGATGAAGATGATAATAGTGATGGTGATGGAGGTGATGATGGCGATGGTCGTGATAATGATGTGATGATAGTGATGATGGTGACAATCATGGTGACAGTGACTATAATTTATTCAATGTCCTCTATGCACCAGGCACTGCGCTGTCTTTTCAGAGAAGCTATTTGTGTGGTGGGTGCGAATCTGCCTATTTTACAGATGAGACTGACTTGCCCAATGTCACTCAGCCGGTAAAGGGTAGGGCTAATATGTCAGCCTGAGTCAGTGAGATTCCAGAGCCTGGATCGGACCAAGGCTTGAGGGAGGCTGGGGGAGGGGCTAGGGCTGGGGTCTTGGCAGATGGACCCCACTCGCCAGCCAGTGAGTTGTGGGGGAGGAGCAGAAAGCTGGCTGGGCACCGAGCTGTCCACATGGGGGCTGCCCTAGCTGTGGCCGGCTGGGGAAGCCAGCTATGGCCCCTCCCTGGAGGGAATAAGGTCAGGCCAGCAGCAGAGATGACACAGGGAGTTAGGGGCTGAGAGGTCCGGGGTGAAGATGACTGGACCTGGGTGGGGGTTCACCTGCTCCAGGTTCCCATTTTGCAGATGGGAAGATGCCTGGAGACGGACAGGTATCTTAAGCATGTTTCTTCTCATCTATCTCTCTATATAATAATATATAATAAATATTATATTTATATATTACAATAAATACATAAATATAATATTTGTATGTTATAAATTTAATAAATATAATATATTTATTATATAATAAATATATATATATATTTGAGAAAGGATCTTGCCCTGTTGCCAGGCTGGAGTGCAGTGGCATGATCTTGGCTCACTGCAACCTCCGCCTTCTGGGTTCAAGTGATTCCCCTGCCTCAGCCTCCTGAGTAGCTGGGACTACAGGCGCGTGCCACCACACCCGGCTAATTTTTTGCATTTTAGTAGAGACAGGGTTTCATCATGTTGGGCAGGATGGTCTCCATCTTCTGACCTCGTGATCCACCCGCCTCAGCCTCCCAAAGTGCTGGGATTACAGGCGTGAGCCACCATGCCCGGCCTCTCATCTATATTGATGATGTCTTGACATCATGGGGACCTTGCTGCCCAGGGAGGGACTGCCTCTCCCGGCGCTAGCTGATTGCTGGGGGACAGCCAAGGCCTCTGCGACTGCCCCTCTCCTGTGCAAATGCGCCAAGGCCCAGGCTGCACCCGCCTCCTCTTTGGGCTGTCACACTCCTGGGCCGATACTTCCCTGCCCTAAATCACCCAGGCCAGAAAGGTGGTGACATGATGATTGTGATGGAAGCTACTGTGGCTATGACTGACCGGAGGCCACCCCTGCAGCCCAGCGCCCTCCACAGTGACCCACACCTCCAGCCCCAGGCCTGCCCGCTGCTCACCGGCCCGATCCGCGTCTTCCCCTCACCCCTGCAGCCTCTTGACCAAGCCTCTTCCCCTCGCGGCCCTACATGGTGCGCCATGTGCCCTCCTCAGGGAACTGTGAGTGTAATCTCTCCTTTCAGGGTGGTTGTTTCTGTGTCTGTCACTCTATCATCCAAGATTCAAACAAACCCAGGTACAGGCTCCCAGGTGGCAGGAGTGGCCCGGGGTATGTGTCCATGCGAGACCAGGCTCAGACACAGATCAGCTTCCCAGCTTCCCACGAGTGGGGCTGAAGTGGGCTGAGCAGAGGCAGGCAGGGGCAAGAGGAGGACACACGCGGTCTTCTGGGGCGAGGCAGGACCCACGCGGGCTTCTGGGGCGAGGGCAGGACCCACTCGGGCTTCTGGGGAGAGGGCAGGGGCCTCAGGTGGAGACACACGCGTGCTTCATCTATACTGGGCTCTGAATTCTGTATCTCTCCTGCCTGCTGGTGACTGGGGGTCCCTGTCTGACTTTGGGCCCGGGACCTCCTCTGTGAGCCAAAGAGGGAATGATGTTTTGAGACCTGGGCTTTGGATGCTGGAGGCCGGCAGGGCTGGCGAGGGTGGCAGAGCCTCGGGGCCAGGTCGGGCCTTGGGCGCCCGCCTGCATGCTCTCCTTCTTGGTTGAGCCATCGCCCTGCCCAGGACCTGATTGGCAGTGCCTGAAGGTAACAGAGGGCTGGCAGCCCAAGTATGGGGCATTGGAGCCATGGGCTGGGGCGGCAGCCGTAGCTGGGCGGTGTGGGCAGGAGGCTGGCAGGCGCCGGCCGTGGCTGTCTCCTCCAGGGCCTGCTGGCGTAGCGTCTGGCCACGGCCCAGCACTGCCGTCATCTGGGCTCAGCTCTCTCTGTCGGCGGGGCTGTCTCTCTTGTGGTGCCGGCCCCGGAGCGCGTGGCCACAGCCAGCCTGGTCCACCCGACATTGAAGCCTCCCTGTCATAATTGGCAATTTTGTCATATTTATTCACAACAGATCGGGTTGTCAGGAGCTTGTGGGGGCTCTCCGGAGGCCCGCCGTGAAATCGGTTTGAAATGGCGTGTCAGGTTTTTCCCTCCCTGCTGAAGCGACCATCTGGCTGATAGACTCGGCGCTGGGATGATACGCTGACCCGGGGAATCACGGCTAAGCTGCTCCCGGGGGGCCACATGCCGGCTGGGCAGCCCCTCGTGCCACACCTGACCTCCCTGTGGGTTCTGGGAGCCAGGCCACAGCGTGAGGCCTGGGCTGGGCAGTGACAGGGGTGGGCACCAGGCTGGGAGCTCCCCGGGTACCCCACTGGCCCTCCATGCTCCACCGGGTTGGCACCTTGCCACCACCCCCAGCCCACCTGGCAGATAGAGTGGGGTGCAGGATGGGGTAGGATGGCTCCTACCCCTGCAGATCCACAGCCGGGCTCGGGCTTCCACTGGGAGCTGGTGTGTACATGGGTGTGTGTGATCCTGAGCACATGTTTGCACACGTGTGTGCTCGCACACAGGCCACGTGACCCAGCGCCCCATGTGCACCAACAGATGAGGGTAAGAGACATTTGCTGCTGTGACAAGCATCCCCAAGTCTCAGTGGCTGCCCACATTCAAGATGGAATTTCTTGATCACATGGCAGTTGGGGTTGACCCAAGTGGCTTTGCTCCATGCAGTCATTCAGGCCTCCAGGTGCACTCCTGTGAGCAGCCTGGACCCGCCAGCCTGTGGTTTGTGAGCACTAGTGTCACTCAGTGGGGAGGTGGAGCAGGGGAAAGATGGAGAAGGAGTTGCACGCAGGAAGGTCTGAGCCAACTCCAATGCCTTTTGCTTGGTTCTGTTGATTTCAGTACTGATCCTGTGGTCCCACGTAGGTGCCAGGAATGCTGGGAAATGTAGTTTCCTGGGAGCCCTCCCCCTCTGTCGTCCAGGCTGGAGTGCAGTGGCACAATCGTAGCTCACAGCAGCCTCGACCTCCTGGTCTCAAGTGATCCTCCCGCCGCAGACCCCTCATGTAACTGGGACTACAGGCTTGCACCACTACACCTGGCTAATTTTTAAGTTTTTTGTAGAGATGAGGTCTCACTATGTTGCCCAGGCTGGTCTCAAACTTCTGAAACCAATTCTCAAGAACTTCTCAAGCAATTCTCCTGCCTCAGCCTCCCAAAGTGCTGAGATGATAGGCATGAGCCACGATGCCTGGCTAATTATTTTATTTATTTATTTATTTATTTATTTATTGAGACAGAGTCTAGCTCTGTTGCCAGGCTGGAGTGCAGTGGTGCGATCTCAGCTCACTGCAACCTCCGCCTCCCGGGTTCAAGCGATTTTTCTGCCTCAGCCTCCAGAGTAGCTGGAATTATAGGCATGCGCTGCCACACCTGGCTAATTTTTGTATTTTTAGTACAGACGGGGTTTCATCATGTTGGCCAGGATGGTCTTGATCTCCTGACCTCATGATCCACCCACCTCGGCCTCCCAAAGTGCTGGGATTACAGGCGTGAGACACCATGCCCGGCCCCGGCTAATTATTTTACTTTTATTTTTTGTAGAGACAGGGTCTCACTTTGTAGCCCACGCTGGTCTGAAACTCCTGGCCTCAAGTGATTCTTCGGCCTCAGCCTCCAAAAGCGCTGGGATTACAGGTGTGAGCCCCGCGCCTTGGCCAGGAGCCTGTCAAGCAGGCCAGGTGTGTGCTTTAGGCATCAGCAAAGCCGTGTCACCGAAAACGTCTCTGGGCAGGTGTGGGTGGGAGGGGCCTGACCCTGGGCTGGAGTCTCACCCTGGGCCAGCACTTCGGGACTGGGATGGGTCAGAGGAGGGGTGGCTGGCTGACGTCGCCTGGTCGTTTTTAACGCTGACAGCCACATCAGGAAAGTCTGTTAGGCAACGGTGGCGAGAAATTGATTGGTTTTGGAACAAAGACCAAAAGCCAGGGCCTTGGGAAGGTTGTGGGAACCACGGGGTGGTGGGTTGCCTGGCTGCCGGTTCCCATGTGTGTCTGTCCGTCTGTCCCCCGAGGGACCCAGGGTCAGGGGAGGGTCCAGGTGGCCCCATCCTGCTGCTGAAATCCCAGCGTGGCTTTTGGGGGATATTGGATGCACAGGGGCCTGCCAGGGATCCAGGTTAGGGTCTGTCTCGGAGCCTCATTGGGGGTTGTGGCTGGCACGTCCCTTGGGAGGTCACTCAGGTTCCCTGCAGCCCCAACCCTCCCACACCTGCTGTCTCCCAGCTGGGCCGGTGTGGGGCCTAGCGGGGCCAGTGCCTGGGGGCTACCTGAGCCGTGTCCATCACACCCCCAGTCTCCCCTCCACCGTGGCCTCCGACCTGCTCTTGGGCCTGGGGGATGTTGCGTCCACACCTGCCTTCTGATCCCACTGTCTCTGCTGACCAGC
The DNA here is from genome assembly GCF_028885655.2 of Pongo abelii. Classification (NCBI taxonomy): domain Eukaryota; kingdom Metazoa; phylum Chordata; class Mammalia; order Primates; family Hominidae; genus Pongo; species Pongo abelii. The sequence continues at coordinate 1,328,440 of NC_071991.2, forward strand.
TGAGTGACGCTGGACAGGTCGGCTCCCCTTTCTGATCCTCGGTTTCTTCCTCTGTGAAGTGGGGAAGAGACCCCAGCCTGCGGGGGCAGGAATCCTGGAGCGCGGAGAGCGTGGCGGATCCCCTCTTCCCCACTGCTCTCCATGTCTGCACTGGGTGAGCCCTGGCCTTGCGCTGCCTGGAGGGATGTCAGGTGGGCCCTGCTGGCCCTTCCCACGGCCTGGTGTCTCATCTGCCCAGTGCCAGCCCCGGCCACCTGGATGCCGTGGGGGAGACCCCAGCGAGTGTCGGGGGATGGCAGAGAAGCCCCTGCCTCCAGCTGTGGTGGAGTCTCGGGGGAGGCTTGGCTCCTGGCTCGGCCCGCTAAGTGGGGTTTGCATGTTTGAACTCCGAGCCCGGTTGCTATTTTTCTAAGGATTAGGAGAAGCTGCGGCTCTTCACACAGCGCCACCCGGGCCGAGACAAGCATCCTCACTGAGCACCCAACACCCAGGCCCACCTGGGGATGCCAAGGGGGCACAGAGGATGGCCCAGGGCCTGATGGGAGGGGCGGGGCTGTGGGCAGAATTGGGGGCAGAGGCAGAGGGGAGGCCGGGTCCCAGACTTCACGACCCCGCCGACCCAGCGCCTCACTGGGCCTCAGGTTTCCAGCTGCTGAAATACACCGCGGCGCTGATGCCATCCCAGCGCCACTCCTGGCTCAGCACTGCGTTCTGGAGGCGCGCCCAGGCAGCCTCCCTCCCAGCCTCGGTCTCCTCATCTCTGAAACGGGCCGTAGCCCATGCAGGGCTGTAAGGGGGTTAATGTAACTCTGGACATGCAGTGGTCACTGCCAGCGACATGCACCACCCAGATGGGAGCCTGAGACCCAGGCCTGGGCACACCACGCTGACTGGAGCCGTGCTGTCCACGTAAAATGCACACTGAGTCACAGAGGTACAGTACAAGAAAAAGAACACACAATAGTTCAGTAACAATTGTGTTTATATTTAGTGTATCTTGAAATGATGATGCTTTGGACTATTTAGGACTAAATAAAATATATTCTCAAAAGTAACTTCAGGCCAGGCGTGGTGGCTCACGCTTGTAATCCGAGCGCTTTGAGAGGCTGAGGTGGGCAGATCGCTTGAGTCCAGGAGTTCAAGACCCGCCTGAGCAACATAACACGACCCTCATGTCTACAAAATATAAAAAAAATTAGCTGGATGTAGTGGTGTGCGCCTGTGGTCCCAGCTGCTTCGGAAGCTGAGGCGGGAGGGTCACTTGAGCCCAGGAGGTCGAGGCTGCAGTAACCCGAGATGGTCCCACTGCACTCCAGCCTGGGTGACAGACGGAGATCCTGTCTCAAAACAAACCCACAAGCAAAAATCACAGAAAAAGTAACTTCATCTGTTTCTCCTGGCTGTTTCTGGCTATGGCTTCTAGGAAATTTAAAATCGCGTGGCTCCCTGGCTCAGCTCTGTTTCCTTGGGCAGGACTGCTGCAGCGATGTTTTCACACCCCCTTTCTTTGCCTCCATTTATTTGTAAAACTGCAAGGCTGCAGCAGGCTAAATACAGGACCGTCGTGCTCTAAGCTTGTCAGGTTCCAGCCTGGAGTTGGTCAGAGATCTTGAACCGGCTCAACTTGCCGGAGGCTCAGTGTTCAGCGTCTCAGACTCTTGGAGGGTGAGGGGCAGGTTGGGGGTCTGGGGGCACCTGGAGCTGGCTCTGAAAGACGTCTAGGAATTGAAGAACGAGGATGGAGGGTGGAAAGCCGGGCGCACTGTGGGCAGGCAGAGTGGGGGGCCAAGGTGAGGGGGGGCAGGCAGTGGGGCTGGCAGCAGCCGGAGAAGCCCAGGCTGGAGCTTGGTCCCCTCCCTGTGGGCGCTGGGGCTGTGGAAGAGATTGTTTAGTTTTTACTCTGAAACCATCTCAAACACAAACAATATTGTAAGAATAGGCCAGGTGCCTTATGCCTGTAATTCCAGCACTTTGGGAGGCTGAGGTGGGAGAACTGCTTGAGCCCAGGAGTTTGAGACCAGCCAGGGCAACATAGCAAGACCCCATCTCTAAAAAAACAACTAGCTGGGTATGGTGGTGCGTGCCTGTAGTTCCGGATACTCAAGAGGCTGAGGTAGGAGGATTGCTTGAGCCTGGAGGTCGAGGCTGCAGTGAGCTGAGATTGTGCCACTGTACTCCACCCTGGGCAACAGAGTGAGAGCTTGTCTCAAAAGAAAAAAAAAGTGTATATTCTTACTATGTGTAGTAAGAACAGTACAAAGAACTTTGTCTTTCCTGAACCATTTGAGAATGTCTTGTTGACACAAGCTGCATTTTCCCCAAATACATGATACTCACTCTACAAAATCAGGAAACACAGGCTGGGTGCTGGATTGAAGGGACTTTCTTTCCTTTTTCCAGTCCTATTGCAATCATTTTTTTACTTTTTTTTTTTGACAGGGTCTCCCTCTGTTGCCCAGGCTGGAGTGTAGTTGTGTGATCATAGCTCACTGCAGCCTCGACCTCCCGGGCTCAAGTGATCCTCTGGCCTCAGCCTCCCAAAGTGCTGGGACTAGAGGCAGGAGCCACCACACCCGGCCTTCTGGTGACTTTCTTGTGGATGTGGAGGGATCTCCTGGGACTTGCTAGATTAGGTCATGAAGAAGCTTGGCTGGGCGCGGTGGCTCACGCCTGTAATCCCAGCACTTTGGGAGGCCGAGGCAGGTGGATCACTTGAGGTCAGGAGTTCGAGACCAACCTGGCCAACATGGCAAAAACCTGTCTCTACTAAAAATACAAAAACTTAGCCAGGTGTGGTGGTGTGCACCTGTAATCCCAGCTACTCAGGAGGCTGAGGCAGGAGAATCGCTTGAATCTGGGAGTGGAGGTTGTAGTGAGCCAAGATCATGCCACTGCACTCCAGCCTGGGCAACAGAAGGAGACCCTGTCCCCAAAAAAAAAAAAAAAAAAAAAAAGGCTGAGCACGGTGGCTCATGTCTGTAATCCCAGCACTTTGAGAGGCTGAGGCAGGCGGATCACCTGAGGTTGGGAGTTCGAGACCAGCCTGACCAACATGAAGAACCACCATCTGTACTAAAAATACAAAATTAGCCAGGCATGGTGGTGGGCGCCTGTAATCCCAGCTACTTGGGAGGCTGACACAGGAGAATCGCTTGAACGCAGGAGGCGGAGGTTCAGTGAGCCAAGATCGCGCCATTACACTCCAGCCTGGGCAACAAAAGCAAAACTCCATCTCAAAAAAAAGAAGAGGCCCGCAGCTTCTCTCTTTAGTCTCTTAGGACCCCCTTGCTGGGCCTCCCGAGCAGCCCTGGAAGAAACTTGATTATCTGGTACCGCCGTGCTGTTGAGGCCACCAGTGGGCGTGCAGCTCATCGTCCTGTGTAAATCACACAGGCCCCTCCTCAGCTCAGCCCCAGTCCTATCCTGGGAAGTGAGGGGCTGTGGAGACTGTGGAAGAGTCGCTGGCTGAACCCTGCCCAGATCACTGACCCACAAAATAGACAGAGACCCTGCAGCTGGTGTTGTTCTAAGTCACTCCGTTTTGGGGGGGGTGTTGTTAGGAAGCAGTAGGTGACCAGAACACAGGCTCACGACTCCCTTCTACTCCTCAGACCCTGTTGCCCCAGAAACGCCCTTCAGAGCAGAGGGACCCGCACAGAGCCACACGAGACACACTGACGTCACGCCTCTCCAGTGCCCTCTGCCCTGCCTGGGACTCCCCCTGACCCCCAGGACCCCTGTGCTCCGGGAGGTAACAGGCCGTTGCAGAGCGCACCTGTCCTGGGATGTGTCTGCCATCTCCTCTGCGTTGGTTTTGTAATTTGGAGGGAGCAGCCCAGAAGGACCCTGGTTCCTCTCTGGGGCATCCTCCCAGGGACGCCTGGTTTTGGCTGCCCCTTGACGGACACTGTTCACTTTGATTGTTTGATTCAGGGGTGTCCGCCAGGTGTCCCTACTGTAAAGTGACTCTTTCCCCGTTGAGACTGGATATCCTGTTTGTCACCAAATTGTCCATCTCCCCACTTATTTATTCTCCTCCGTTTCGGTACAGACGCCTGTTTCACTCACTGACTTAAAATCTGTGTGAATCATTTTCAACTTGGATGTGCAAATGGTCCCAGTTTTGGCTGGAGGGAGCCCTCCAGGAGGTTCGTGTGTTCTTCACAGCGTCCCCTTCCTGTTCTGACACCTGCGTCCTGAGGCGTCCCCCTCACAGCTCACACGTGGGGTTCTGGGAGGGCCCACAGCTCCCGAGGTGTCAAAGTCACAGGACGACTTCTGGTGGGGAGTGCAGGTAGGGGGTGCGGCTCCGTTTCACCCCGACACAGTCATGCCCACCGATGCTGGCTGGAGGCACATGGTCCTCACAACGGGCCTGGGCCACACCCACCGTCCCAGAATGTGACCTGTGGGACTCAGAAGGCAGCCCCTAGACAGGCCGTGGTGCCGCCCACTCGGTCCCAGGAGGCCTACCTGGCACCTGTCCCAGACACGCAGGTCCAGGGACTGGGAGCAAGGATGTGTGTGCAAATGGGTGTGTGTGCTTAGCATGTGAAAACGGACGCGTGTGTTCACATGTGCACCTGGGCGAGGGAGCAAGTGAGCATGCACAGGGATCCATGTGCGTGTCTGTGTGTGTGCATCTGATATGTGTGTGTCTGTGTGTGTGCATCTGATGTGTGTGTGTCTGTGTGGGTGCATCTGATATGTGTGTGTCTGTGTGGGTGCATCTGATATGTGTGTGTCTGTGTGTGTGCATCTGATGTGTGTGTGTCTGTGTGTGTGCATCTGATATGTGTGTGTCTGTGTGGGTGCATCTGATATGTGTGTGTCTGTGTGTGTGCATCTGATGTGTGTGTGTCTGTGTGTGTGCATCTGATGTGTGTGTGTCTGTGTGTGTGCATCTGATATGTGTGTGTCTGTGTGGGTGCATCTGATATGTGTGTGTCTGTGTGTGTGCATCTGATGTGTGTGTGTCTGTGTGTGTGCATCTGATGTGTGTGTGTCTGTGTGGGTGCATCTGATATGTGTGTGTCTGTGTGTGTGCATCTGATGTGTGTGTGTCTGTGTGTGTGCATCTGATATGTGTGTGTCTGCACATTCCTGTGACCATGTTCACGTCGTGGTGGGAGCCTCAGACTCTGGGGGGGTGGGGGGAGGTGCCTGAGAGGGTGAATGTCCTTGCACACGTGCTTGGGTGTGTTCACGCCTGAGCCAGTGTGTTCACTGAAGTCCTGGGTGTGGCATGCCCGCCTGGGGGTGTGCACGTGTGTGCAAGTGTGGGTAAGCATGTCAAGTGTGTGCAAGCATGTCCGTGTGAGAGGCATGCATGTGTGTACGAGCATGTGTGTGTGTCCGTGTGTGTGTGCATGCATGCGTGTACAAGCATGTGCATGTGTGCAAGTGTGTGCATGTGTGTGCATGCACGTGTGTACAAGAATGTGCGTGTGTGCAAGTGTGTGCATGTGTGTGTGCATGCATGCGTGTACAAGCATGTGTGTGTCCGTGTGTGAGTGCACGTGTGTACAAGCATGTGCGTGTGTGCAAGTGTGTGCATGTGTGTGTGCATGCATGCGTGTACAAGCATGTGTGTGTCCGTGTGTGAGTGCATGTGTGTACAAGAATGCATGTGTGCAAGTGTGTGCATGTATGTGTGCATGCATGTGTGTACAGGCGTGTGTGTACAAGCATGTGCATGTGTGTAAGCGTGTGCACGTGCAGCCTCAGGTAACTGTCAGGTGGGAGGCGCTCATTGTGTCTGAGCGCACACGTGCTTGCATGTGGACATGTGTGTGCACGGGCAGTGGTGCCCAGAGGTCATGGGAGGGGGCGCTGCAGACCCTGAGGAGCTCCCCACCCCCTGAAGACGCTGACCATTGCCCCCTGACTGTAGCAGTCAGACTCGGCCCTGCAACAGCCTGGGCTGTGGTTGGGCCTGGCCCCAGCTGGACTTTGCTGCCACTGGGGGAGGGGACGCAGCAGACCCGACAGCTGGGGCCGAGTGGGGGGACCCTGTTCCCCCTGGGGCTGAGGCCCCCTCCAGGCTATTCTAAGGCTGCCCCCAGCTGAGGCAGCAACATCTCCCATCCAGGATTGAGAAGGAGGGACTAGAGCTGGGCCTGGGGGTCAGGCAGAGCTGGGACTGCAGGGCCTGGGGGCTTGCGCTGAGGGGTCTGTGGGACCAGGGGCCTGGGGAGGGGGCTTCCCTGGGCTCCAGAAGCTTCCATGTTCCTGACTTCCATGAGGACAAACAGCTTTGCCTAGGGCTGGTGGGGAGAGCCTGAGGGTGCCACCCACTCCACCCTCGGGGGAGCCAGCCTGGGGCACGGAGAGGCTGTTTCTGCTCCGAGGAGGCCTGCTGGGCCCGAGCCGTAGGCGCCCCACTCTCCGTGGCCTGCAGAATGGGAAGGACCATCGATCCTCCAGGCGGGGGGCAGTGGTGCTGGGAGCCACGTCCCCATCGACTGCGCGGTCTGTGCTCAGTTCCTAATTGGCAGGGCCGGCTGCGTGAGTCTGTCTGGGAGCCCAGAACGCTGGCCACTCCCCCCACCGCTTGGGGGGCAGTGTTGGGAGCCAGGACCGGACACTGGTGTCCTGCCCCTTGGGCAGCCGGTCAAGGCCTCCTGGATTTGGAAGGAAACTCCCAAAGGAGGGTGGTCAGCGGCTCAGGGGACCCAGTGATGGGGACACCACAAGGGAGGGGTCAGTCCCCCACCCAAACTGAGCCCAGGGCAGCGGGAGCCTCCCACAGGGGTGGGGGACAGACAGGGAGATCAGGAGACCCGGCCCGTGGTGAGGGGCACAGGAGAAACAGAAGAGTGGATTGCGTATTGGGAGGAAGGGAGGTGGGGTGGCCCAGAGCAGGGCCAGGGTTGGGGCCATCGCTGTAGGCCCAGGATGGCAGTCACTTCCCTGTGGGGGTGAGGCCCCACTTGTGTCCTGAGGGGAGCCCTGAGGGCTTGGGCAAGAGATAGAGGGTGGCCTGGAGCTGCCTGGAAGATGCTGAGCTGTCCGTCTCTGGGGGCATGTAAGGGGAGGCCCTGAGAGGGGACCCTGCCCTGCGTGCGCAGGAGTTCGAGTGGATGAGGCAGACCTCAGAAGCGTCCCCAAGGGCCACTCTGCTGAGCAATTATGACGGCGGGGCCAGGAAGCCAGGCCCTTCTCCCCGGAGAGCCCTCCTGAAGGGATGCTTGCAAGCCGAGGCCCAACGGGGCTCCCTACTCCCTGCCTGGCTCACCGCCTGCCTGGCTGCTGGCCCCTCAACCCAGTCCCCCCAGAATCCAGCTGCCCCCAATCAGGCCAGCCACTGCCTAGTGTGGCCACCAGTGACAACAGACGCCCCACAACCTGAGCCTCAGACGGAGCATGAACCCTGGAGGGCGGCAGGGCCTTCCTTGGCCCCCGGATGTGGCAGCCTGGCCTCCAGGTGTCCCTCCCTCCAGCTCCCCACTGCTCCTGCCCCCAGGTCCCCTGCCTTCCCTCACCCCCCATGCCTGCAGCCCGCCTGGGTCCTGGGAGCCCGGCCCATTCAGATCCCCCTCAGCCCTCCTTCCATGCGGCCCAGACCCCAGGACTCTCGATGCAGAAGGAAGGGAAGCATCCGCTGAGGTCTGACTATGGTCAGAGGGGCCCCACGCTGGCTGCTGGCCGTGGGTAGGGGCGCTGGGGCCAGCTCCTGCCAGCTGGGACCCATCCATGGGAGCTGACTATCCGCAGCTCTGCCCCGCTGTGTGCTCGGCCACCCCAAGTCAGCAGCTGGCCATCGGCTGGGAGGGAGTGTTTGCACCATGGAACCTGGCAAACGCAGCACCCCAGGACCCATCCATGGGAGCTGACTATCCGCAGCTCTGTCCTGCTCCGTGCTCGGCCACCCCAAGTCGGCAGCTGGACATTGGCTGGGAGGGAGTGTTTGCACCATGGAACCTGGCAAACGCAGCACCCCAGCGCTTTATTTCCTGAGAGCGTTTACCAGCAGCAAGCAACACGCCAAAGCCTCATTTTGCTTCCAGCAAACTTGCCCAGTGGCTCATCTACTCCCATATTCTGGATGGGGAAACTGAGGCCCAGAGAGGCGCAGGGGTGCCCGGAGCCTGCAGCCATCGCGGAGGAGCAAGGTGGCTGAGCTGAAGCTGTTCCTGCCCCTGCCAGACACCAGGGAGACCCCTGGGCCCCTCCACGCCCCTCCCACCCGGGGCTGGCCAGGGGCACCCATCTCGCCCACCGCCCCAGGCAGGTGCGCGGCCGCCCAGCCCACTCGCGGGCCTGCGGGCCCCGCCGGCCCATAAATCAGCCGCTAATCCTTCCCCTCCGCCGGCCTCTCGTGGGGCGTGATGGATGGGCTCCCGGCCTCGCCGACTGCTGTGAAATCACTCAGCAGCCAGGCAAGCCCCTAAATCTGACGCACAGAGTGTTGAAAGGAAGGATGTCTGTTTTCATAACCTACCTCAGTTACAATAAATATTTAAAATGCACATTAACATCCTCTGGCCGCACAATCGGCCTCTGTGGCCCCGGCCCGTGCAGATTTAATTAGCCCCCGGCTTCCCCTGCCGGCCGCGCTCGCCCGTGGACGGAAGGCCCCCGTTTTCTTAAACTCCCGGCCCGCCATAAATATCGGCCTCGCGCAGCTGAGCTGAAACAGAGGCCTTTTGTCTGCGTGGCCGCCCTCCACTGGCCTCTCGGCTGGGCCTGGCAGGGCGGGCCCCAGCGCCAGGCGGTGGGGGCGGCAGGGGTCCGGCGGGGTCTCTGGGCTTGTGAGTGCTGAGGGGTGAGTCCCTGGGTGTCCTGGCTGCAGTGAGCCCTGGCTGGGGTTCCCCCAAATGCTCCCCAGTACCAGAGGCGTTGGGAAGAAGTGGGGAACTCCTGAAATAAAGGGGGAGCCAGCCTCCAATGTGGAGCGGCCGACGGGCCAGTGCTGCCCGGTGGTTCTTGTGCCCTGGACCCCAACGGCGGCATCCTGGGGTGGCAGGTACCCCATCCTGTAGTGCAAAGCCGAGTCGTCAGGGCCCGTCACGTGCCCTGGAGCCAGGCCCTGGGCTAAGCACCTTCCTGTGACCCGCTCAGAGGAACCGCTGGCAGTGGGGATGGCGTCACCCCCATTTGAGTGATGAGGAGACTGAGGCTCAGAGGGGGGACGCGGCTTGCCCGAGTCCCATGGATTGAGAGGGGCAGACCTGGATTCGTCTGTGGCCCAAGATCTTAGAGACCCCGGTGTGGCCTGCCGGGCAGCCAGCTTGTCCACAGCCTTGCTCATTTGTTCCTTCGTTCCTTCATTCATTTGTTCATTTACCAGGAGTTTCTTCTCTCTCCCTCGCTCCCACCTGTCTTTGTTTTTTCAGGCATCTGACTCTGCCGCCCCGGGGAAGCGCCTCCCTGGGGACCCAGCCCGCTCTCTGGCTGGTGCAGAGGCTCCTCCTGAACGGGGTACCCAGCCGAGCACAGGCCTAGAGGCGGGAAAGCTTCTGGGGCTACAGGGCACAGGCAGGGGCTGGGAGGGGCAGGGAGTGGAGGGGACACTGGCCGTGGTTCTGGAGGCCCTGAATGCCAGGACGAGGCTGCCTGACTGTCTCTGGTAGGGTTAGGAGCAAGAAACTGGCAGAATGGACATGGGAAGGGGCTGGGGTGGGGCCAGGCTGGCATGGAGGATGCCAGGAGTTCTCCCTGGAGGAGGTGGCAGCAGGGAGTCCCGCTTGCCCTGTCCTTTACTCTCTCGGCTCCCCGGGGAGGCGTATCCGCAGCCCCGGCCTCGCAGCCTCCAGGAGGTGCGGAACTGGCTGAGCTTTTCCGAGCTGTGGACGGGGCCCCCTTGGGCCGGCCAGGACCCCAGGCTGTAAACACACGGCTGGAATCAGCGCTCTGGGCACGGGGCTGAGGCTAACGGAAGCGACCCAGGCCTGCCTTCTTTGGCCTCACGTGGTGGGGAAACTGAGGCCCAGGCCAGGGCTGCCTAACACACGGGTGGCCGAGTGTGCAGCCCCTGGTACCTGTGAGTATGGCCCTACTAGGAAATGAGGTCTCTGCAAATGACCAGGTGGCTGTGGCCCTGGGGGATTCTGTCTAAGGTGACGGCTGTCCTCAGGAGAGGATGGGGAAGTCAGACTCGGAAACACGGGGAAGAATGCTTTGTAAAGACAAGCAGAGACCCCGGAGCACCATGTCTGCATGGTGAGGCCCGCCCAGGAGTGCCGGCAGCCCCGGAGGTTGGAGGGGGCCTGGAGCTGGGCCCCCCCAGACGGAGGAGGGAACCAGCCCTGCCAACGCCTGGTCTTGGGCTTGGCCTCCAGAACGGTGACGGCCAATTCCTGCGGCCTGAGGCTCCCGAGTTTGCGGCATTTTGTTCCAGCTTCCCACAAACCAGTGCCATGGCTCAGCCTGGGCGCCGCTGGGTGCAGGTCCTTCCGTGACATCCTATAGCTCCGAGGCCAGTGGGAGAACCCAGAAGGTCTCCAGCAGGCCGGGCCTGGGGCTCCACCCAGAGTCTGAGGGGCTTTTGGCCTCTGGATTGCAAAGCTCATGGAGGAGGCTGAGGGGTTGGGAGAGTGCGGCCCCCAGGGAGGGGATGGGGGAGCGTAGCCCCCAGGGAGGAAAGCCTTTGCACCCCAGGCCTAGCCCCCCAGCCTGACTCTCCCAGATGTCACCAGGTAGGGGCAGTGTTCAGAGTCCTTTCTTGGGCCTCCAAGGTCCATGGTGTGGCCCAGGGAGGGGGTACCAGGGCCCCCCATGCAGGTCAGTGTGAGGCCAGCTACGATGCGCCATGCACTGCCCTCTGCCCCATCCAGGTGCCCCGAGGGTATGGCCAGCATTTAAGGGCCCTCGCTTCCTGGGGGTGTGTACGTGGCTGCTGCTCTCCGCTCCCCTGGGCTGGGGTCTCACCGCCCTCCTCCTCTGCTGCCCCTCAGGGCTGGCTGGGTGCTTCCTGGGTTCAAGTCCAGACGCCACTTGCTGGCAGTGTGGTCAGTGTGGGTCTCGAACTCTTCAACTCCAGGTCCCTGCTCTTTGGACGGGGCCTCTGGGGAGGGCCTGGAAGGTGACATTGAGATGTGCTGTCCCTGAAGCACTCCACATCTCAGTGGCTTCAAATATCGATTTTGCTCACAAACTGGGGACTTGGCAGGGCCAGCTTGTCTCCGCGGCAGCTGGGAGTTGGGGCGGAGGCTGGATCCAGGCAAAGGCTCTTCGCTTGCACGTGGGACTGTGAGGTCCAGGGCTGGGGCCCGCAGGTGCCCCTGTGTGGCCTGGGCCTCCTCACAGCATAGAGGCCGGGTACCAGGGCAGATGGGAGCGGCAGGGCCTTCTCCCACTCTGCTCGGGCACCTCAGGGCTTTCCCTCCCCCACACGCCGGCCATTAGAAGGGAGGCACCAAGCCTGCCCGTCTTCCAGGCAGGGAAAGCAGAGGTCTCTCTCTCTATGGCAGAGGCCAGTTCCAGACGCGTGTGTGGGAGGGAGATGCAGCCATGGCCGACTTTGGAGAATACTCTCGGACGCATGAGGCACTGTGGCCACGTATGGCGCTCGGGGTCCAGGCCCGACCCCAACTGCTGCCCCTGACGATGCCCCAGCGGCCCCCCACTGCCCCCCAGCCTGCCCTCCTCCAGGCCCCACCCCTCCTTCCAACCACAGGGCCCTGGAGCCTGCTGCTGCCTCTGCCCTCCCTCCTATGCTCCCCTAGTTCACTCCCACTCTCCCCAGTCACCTCCTCAGGGAAGCTCTCCCTGACCTCCCCAGAAACTCCTTTCACAGCCCCACTCCAGGCTCCTGAGCTTCTTCAGAGCACAGGGCAGGCTGCAGGCCTGCATTATATTGAAGTATTATTATTATTCGATGTCTGTCCCCACACTCTTAGCCAGCTTCGACCCAGACTGTAGGCTCTAGCCCTTAGCATGGGGCTGGCATTCAGTATGTATCCACCCCGACTGTAGGCTGCAGCCCTTAGCATGGGGCCAGCATTCAGTACGTGTGGACACATCATTGCCTGTGCATATTCTACACATCATTATATTTTATTATATATTATATGTGTCTGTAATATATCTGCATATATTATGTTATACATAAAATGTAAATATAAGCTGGGCACAGAGGCTCACGCCTGTAATCCCAGCACTTTGGGAAGTTGAGACAGAGGATTGCTTGAGCCCAAGGGTTCAAGACCAGCCTGGGTAACATAGCGAGACCCCCATCTCTACAAAAAATCTTTTAAAAAATTGGCAAGGTGTGGTGTTGTGCACCTGTCATTCCAGCTACTGAGGAGGCTGAGGCGGGAGGATCGCTTGAGCTCAGGATTTCAAAGCTGCAATGAGCGATGATCTTGCCACTGCACTCCAGCTTGGGCAACAGAGCAAGATCCCATCTCAAAAAACAAAAACAATATATGTATATGTGTCTATATATATGTACGTATATGTGTAGATATGGCTATGTCTATATGTATGTCTATATAGAGGTCTATTAAGAAAGAAGAAAACAACCTTTCCTGCTGCCCTCCTCTTCCCACCTTTTGCCTAGTTTATAAGACAGGAGAAAAGGAAAAAAGCAAAAAGTTGGAAAGAAACAGAAGTAAGATAAATAGCCAGACAGCCTTGGCACCACCACTTGGCCCTAGAAGTTAAAATAATAATATCAACCTCTGCCCTAAACTACTTGTGTTATCTGTAAATTCCAGATGCTGTATGAAGAAGCACTGCAAAACTTTCTGTTCTGTCAGCTGATGCACGTTCCCTTCACTTGCTTGATCTATCACGACCCTTTCACGTGGACCCCTTAGAGTTGTAAGCCCTTAAAAGGGCCAAGAATTTCTTTCTTAGGGAGCTCGGCTCTTAAGACGCAAGTCTGCCGAAGCTCCCAGCTGAATGAAGCCTCCTTCTTTCTTTCTTTTTTTTTTTTTTTTGAGATGGAGTCTCACTCTGTTGCCCAGGCTGGAGTGCAGTGGCGTGATCTCGGCTCACTGCAAGCTCCACCTCCCAGGTTCACGCCATTCTCCTGCTTCAGCCTCCTGAGTAGCTAGGACTACAGGCGCCCGCCACCGCGCCTGGCTAATTTTTTGTATTTTTAGTAGAGACGAGGTTTCACCATGTTAGCCAGGATGGTCTCGATCTCCTGACCTCATGATCCACCCACCTCGGCCTCCCAAAGTGCTGGGATTACAGGCGTGAGCCACCGCGCCTGGCCTCCTTCCTTCTTTAATCTGGTGTCTGAGGAGTTTTGTCTGAGGCTCGTCCTGCTACATATGTATATATGTATATGTGTATACAAGTGTCTATATATGTACATATCTATGAATATATGTATATGTGCATACATATATGTGTTTATGTACATGCACATATGTGTGTATATGTATATGGAGATATGTATATGTGTATGTGTATATATATATGGATATGGATATATGTGTATGTATATGTGTATATGTACATATGTATATGTCTATATATGTATTTGTGTATGTGTATATGTCTATATATGTTTATATGTATATGTATATATGTGTATATGTGCATGTATGTCTATATATGTATATGTGTATATGTATATGTGTATGTGTATATGTATATGTGTATATGTATATATGTGTATAAGTATATATGTGTATATGTATAGTCTTTGTATATGTCTATATATAAGTAGATATATATGCATACGTATATATGTATATGTGTTTATGCATATGTGTATATGTATATATGTTTATGTATATGTATATATGTATGTGTGTATATGTATATGTGTATATGTATATGTGTATATACGTATATGTGTATATGTATATGTGTGTATATACGTATGTGCATATATATGTATATAAGAGAGACTTATTGTAGGCATCAGCTGCTGTGATCGTGGGGCTGGCAGGCAAGTCCTGGATCTGCACAACCACCCTCCAGGAAGGGCAGACTGGACGTGGGTCCAGGAGCAGAGCTGCTATCCACAGGCGGACTCTCTCCTTCCTCTGGGAGCTCTGGTGCTGCCCTTACTGCCTGCAGCTGACTAGACCAGGCCCACCAGGCTGCCCAGGGTCATTTCTTGTACCTCAAGTCGCCAGACTGTAGATGTCGGCTGTATCTACAGGACACCTTGCAGAATGCCAGGGCCAGCGTTTGCTGGAGTCAGTTTGTTGCCCTGTTCCTCGGACACTGGCATCGGATGCTGCGGTGAACCCTCCTGGGGGCACTGTCCTGACAGGGGAGCTGGGCACCTGCCCCCCAGAGGGCTCCCTGAGGAGGGTGGGGGCCTGGGAGGCTGGGGGAGAGCCGGGTGGTTTCCTCTCAGCAAGTCGGGGAGGTGAGGTGGTGCTTGACCTTGGAGGGTCTCGGAGGTCGGAGGTCTGGCTAAGACGTCCATTCTGCAGGCATTTATGATGTGCCTACTGTTTGTCAGGCTCTGTATCTTGCAGGGGGCAGTGGAAGGGGTGTCTGGGCCTGGAGGCAAATAGGGCAGGAGTGATGGGGGTCTGACCTTGTGGCCAGGGGAAACGGTAGAACAGGCGAGGTGGGGTCCCTGGAGTACAACACACAGCGTCTTCCCCTCACCTTCCCACAGGCCGGGTGGGGCTCACGAAGCCCTGCCCCCAGGGTGGACCAGGAGGGAGAGACATGGCTTCTGTACCTGAGAGCTGCCTGCGGGCCCAGGGACGTCCCTGTCCTCCAGGCCTCTGCCTTCGTACATGTGAAGGGTGTATGCAGGAGAGAGAGAGCGAGACGGGATCCAGGTTCCCCATCCCAGAGGCCCCCGCCCTCGGGGGAGGAGCACCGTGTGGGGTCTCTAGGGGATCGTGAGCCCCTACGATTGTTTGCAAATCTGTGCAGACTGTAAGTGTGCACGCGTGTGCCATGTGTGTATAAGTGTGTGCATGCATGTACACATACACACATGTGCAGCTCGGTGGCCCAGGCCTTCGTGCACCAGCATCCTGGTGTCAGGGCAGAAGCACCTGGCCTGTCCTCTTCTGCCAGCCCTGGAAGTCCGTGCCGTCACCTCTGACTCCTTCGTGGCTTGGCGCTGTCACAGCCAACCCAGAGGCGGGACAGAGGGCGTTGAGCCCCTCCGTGGGTGGAATATCACTGCAGTTGGGAGCCGTGCCTCAAATCCTCCACGCATGATGCTTCAGGTGCGTCTTCCACGCAGATCACTCTGGCAGGGAGTGCGGGCAGAGGCCAGAGGCTGGGGCCTGCTGGCTTTGCCCCTCTAAGCGAACAGAACGGCCTCTGCCCTGCAGGAATCTTGAGTCCAGGAGAGGAGAGTTTCTCTGGAGGTGGAGGTCAGGCCCGGCGGTCAACAGGCCGAGCTCCTTCGGGCCGAGGCAAGCCGGAGGGCTTCCCAGAGCCGGCACAGTGGATGGCTGAGCAGGCCAGACTCTGACATGAGGTCTGGACAGGCCCTTCCGCCCTTCCGGATGCCAGTCCCCCGCTTGTCTGACCACTGGCCTGCCTGCCCACGGGGCGGCTGAGATGCTGGCGTGTGCCTGCGCGTGTGCACGTGTGTTTGTGTGCGTATGGGGCTCTCTGACAGCTGATAATTCACAGGCGCCGTCAGAGCCGGCTCCCGCTCCCACCCGCTCACTCCTGTTTATGAAGCGAAGGGTAAGTGTTTAATTAGTCGCCTAATTGCCTGGGTAATTGGAGACGAACTCAGCTCTCCAAGTAATCAGTCGGAACAGCCTCGAAAATATCTGGCCCAATATTCATTAGTGTGGCTTGATCGTTAAACAGTTACCGTGTTTGGTTCATGACAAGGCCCAGCAAACAGCTGCGCGCCCGGCAGCCCCCGCCAGCCCTGGCGGACAAACAGCTCCATGCAGACGGATGGACAGCCAGCCAGCACCGGGGCACAGATGTGAGCGGCCAGTGGGGCACAGATACGGGCGGCCAGCGGCACCCGCACCTTCCATCTCTGCCCTGCCCGGCTGCCCTTTCCCCTGGGCCACCCTGGTCTCCCTGGAGCTGCAGAAGTTCCCTCGCTCAGTTGGGCCACCCCCACCCCACCAGCCTCCTTTGCCCCCAGGGAGCCCGGTGGCTGGGATTCTGGGAGCAGAGCAGAGGCAGAAACCCAAGGCGGCTGGATGAACAAGGCTGGAGGAACAGGGGTCTGCCCCTGCAGAAGAGGGCTGTGGCCATCAGCAGCGCCTCCCCATGCAATTCCCTGTATGGGTTACAAAGCAGGTGCACATCCACAGGGCTCTTTTGCTCTGTATAGTCCTGCAAAGTGAGGGCCAGAAATGTGCCCACTTTACAGATAGGGAAACTGAGGCCCAGAGAGGCAGTGCAGCCTGGGATGGAGCCAGGTCTCTGCCCTTCATCAGCAGCCCCAGGGTCTCTTCTGGAGTTGGGGCTAGCCCATCTGCTTCCTCTCCCCAGAGCCCACCTCCCCGTAAAGAGCAGAGGAAGTGTCTGCCAGGGCAGGGCAGTGGCAGCTGGAGCCCTGGGCCTCCCGTGGAGCAAGACAGCCCCGCAGGCAAATCCCACACCCGTCTGCAGCTGTGGCTAAGAAGCCACCCGGTGTCCTGAACACGTTCACGCATCTGTTCACTCATTCGCTCACTCTTCATCTCACAGCTATTCTTCGAGTTCTTCCTCGAAGAAGAAGAGCCAGGCACTGTGGCAGGCTGGGCACGGCAGGGAACAAACCAGATCCGGCCCTGCCCCCAGCCAGGTCCCCAGGACATTCTGAAGGAGGAGGGTGTGCAGCGAAGGGCCCAGGGTCTGGAGGAGGGGCTCTCGGACCTGAAGGAGGAGTCAGAACTGGCTGGGTGGGGAGGGAGGGAAAAGCATTGGTGGGTGGAACAGCATGTGCAGAAGTCTCTGAGGCTGCACCGCTGGGGAGGGGAGGGGCTGGGAGGAGCGGGGGTGGGGGCAGCCATGCAAGGTCTCGCCCGCTGAAGCGGTGGGCTTCATTCTAAGGATCAGGGGGAGCCTTTGAGGGGACTGAAGGAGGGGAATCGTGCAGTTTGTGTGATATTTTTTAAAAGAGTTCTACAAGGAGGATGGGTGGGGCCCCTAGGGAAGCCAGGAAGGTGCAGCGGTCCAGGAATGGGGTGGTGTTGTGGACTGGAGAGGGCCGCGTGGGCCCCTCCACGCCCAGGCTGCACTGCACCTGTTCTGGGCCCGGGAGGGGAGCAGGCTTCACCCCCCACCCCCACCCCTAGCTCCCTGGTCTCTGGCTTGGGGCTGGGAAACAGAGAGAGGAGAAAGCGAGCGTTTCCCTGGCTCCCTCTCCTAGGACTGCCTTGCGGTGAGGGCTCCTTCCTCCTCCAGAGCCACAGATCACCCCGCAGCCCCCCTCCTGCCTCGCCCTCAGCTATGCCCGCCCTTCCTGCTGCTGTGGCCCAGGGCGGTGGTGGCCTGCACTGCTACCCCAGGACACCTGCCCAAGTGATCCTCCGGCTGCAGTCCCGCCCACACCTCTGTGAACAGCCCCCTCATTAGAGCTCCTTTTCTGCTTTGAGCCAGCCCTTGGCCAAGTTCCACGTTCACCTGACTCCCACCGAGAACACGGCTTTTTGAGGTTCACGCGCTGAGGGCCCCTTTCCCTGCAAGGGCGGGCACGTGACTTTGCGGTGATTGCACAGGAAGAGCTGGTCTCGGAACCAGGAGCCTGGGCTTGGACCCGGCCCTGTTGTGTGGCTTTGGGCAGGCCACTTACCCTCTCTGAGCCTCATCTGCTCAGCTATTGAATGGGTGTAAAAAGAATACCCACAGATGGGGTTGTGGGGAACATAAGCAAAAGCACTAAATAACTGGAAGGAATTAATTTGGGGAGCAGGTTGTAAAATAAATAGCTACCGTTGATGGTGCTTTCAGCAGCTGTCTGGCCTGGTCCAGGTCTTTACAAATGTCACCCCACTTGATATACTCCTCCCATCCTCCTCTTCCTCCTCCTCCCCCTCCTCCCTCCTCCCCTCCTCCCTCCTCCCTCCTCCCTCCTCCCTCTCCTCCCTCCTCTCCCTCCTCCCTCCCCTCCCTCCTCCCTCCTCCCTCCTCCCCCTCCTCCCCCCTCTCCCTCCTCCCTCCTCTCCCTCCTCCCTCCTCCCTCCTCCCTCCTCCCCCTCCTCCCTCCTCCCTCCTCCCCCTCCTCCCTCCTCCCTCCTCCCCCTCCTCCCTCCTCCCTCCTCCCCCTCCTCCCTCCTCCCTCCTCCCTCCTCCCCCTCCTCCCCCCTTCCCCTCCTCCCCCCTTCCCCTCCTCCCTCCTCCCCTCCTCCTCCCCCCTCCTCCCCCTCCTCCTCCCCCCTCCTCCCCCCTCCCCTCCTCCCTCCTCCCCCTCCCCCCTCCTCCCTCCTCCCCTCCTCCCCTCCTCCCTCCTCCCCTCCTCCCTCCTCCCCTCCTCCCCTGCTCCCTCCTCCTCCTCCCTTCTCCCCCCTCCCCTCCTCCCTCCTCCCCTCCTCCCTCCTCCCCCTCCTCCCTCCTCCCCTCCTCCCTCCTCCCTCCTCCCTCCTCCTCCCCTCCTCCCTCCTCCCTCCTCCTCCCCTCCTCCCTCCTCCTCCCCTCCTCCCTCCTCCCCTCCTCCCTCCTCCCCTCCTCCCTCCTCCCCTCCTCCCTCCTCCCCCTCCTCCCTCCTCCCCCTCCTCCCCTCCTCCCTCCTCCCCTCCTCTCTCCTCCCCTCCTCCCTCCTCCCTCCTCCCCTCCTCCCTCCTCCCTCCTCCCCCTCCTCCCTCCTCCCCCTCCTCCCTCCTCCCCTCCTCCCTCCTCCCCCTCCTCCCCTCCTCCCTCTCCTCCTCCCACTTCTCCTCTCCCTCCTCCCTCCTCCTCCCCCCTCCCCCTCCTCCTCCCCCTCCTCCTCCCACTTCTTCTCTCCCTCCTCTCTCCTCCTCCCCCTCCTTCTCCTTTTTAAAAAAATTCTCTTACAGGCCAAGCACAGTGACTCATGCCTGTAATCTCAGCACCTTGGGAGGCCGAGATGGGCAGATCACCTGAGGTCAGGAGCTCAAGATAGGCCTGACCAACGTGGTGAGACCCCATCTCTACTAAAATATAGGTGTGATGACGCTGTAGTCCCAGCTACTGGGGAGGCTGAGGTGGGAAGATCACTTGAGCCTGGGAAGTCGAGGATGCAGTGAGCTATGATCACACCACTGCATTCCAGCCTGGGCGACAGAGTGAGACCTGTCTCTAGGAGAATTTTTATTTTTTATTTATTTTTTTTGAATTTTTTTTGAGATGGAGTCTCACTCTGTCTGTGATCCTCCCACCTCAGCCTCCCAACTAACTGGGACTACAGACGTGCAACACCATGCCCCGCTAATTTTTTAAACATTTTTGTAGAGACAAAGTCTTGCTGTGTTGTCCAGGTTGGACTCAAACTCCTGGCTTCAAGTGATCCTCCCACCTCAGCCTCCCAAAGTGCTGGGATGACAGGCATGAGCCACCACATCTGATCCTTTTTTTTTTTTTGAGACGGAGTCTCGCTCTATTGGCAGGCTGGAGTACAGTGGTGCGATCTCAGTTCACTGCAACCTCCGCCTCCCAGATTCAAGCAATTCTCCTGCCTCAGCCTCCCGAGTAGCTGGGACTACAGGTGCATGCCACCACGCCCGGCTAATTTTTGTATTTTTGGTAGAGACTGGCTTTCACCATGTTGGCCAGGATGGTCTCGATCTCTTGACCTCATGATCCACCTGCCTCAGACTCCCAAAGTGCTGGGATTACAGGCACGAGCCACCATGCCCGGCTGATCCTTTTGTTTCAAATGGAGGGAAACTTCACATGACATAACATTAACCACTAGCCATTTTAGAGTGTACAATACAGAGGCACTTAGTGCATTCACAATGTGCAAGCACCACTGCTGACTAGTCCAAAACCTTTATCACCCCAAAAGAGACCCCATACCCAGGAGCACTCACCCCCGCCCTTGGCAACCACCAGCCAGTCTGCTTTCTGCCTCTATGGATTTGCCTATTCTGGCTATTCCGTATCAGCGGGATCATATTATCTGGCTTCCTTCACTTGGCATCATGGTTTTTTATGTTTTGTTTTGAGATAGAGTCTTGCGTGTTGCCCAGGCTGGAGTGCAGTGGCGTGTGATCTGGGCTCACTGCAACCTCCACCTCTTGGGCTCAAGTGATTCTCCCGTCTCCGCCTCCAGAGCAGCTGGGATTACAGACTTGCGCCACCACGCCTGGCTAATTTTTTTTCTTTTTGTTTTTGTTTTGTTTTGTTTTGTTTTGTTTTGAGACGGAGGTTCGCTCTTGTTGCCCAGGCTGGAGTGCAATGGCACAATCTCAGCTCACTGCAACCTCCGTCTCCCGGGTTCAAGCGATTCTCCTGCCTCAGCCTCCGGAGTAGCTGGGATTACAGGCGCCCACCACCATGCCCGGCTAATTTATGTATTTTTAGTAGAGACAGGGTTTCACCATGTTGGCCAGGCTGATCTCAAACTCCTGACCTCAGGTGATCCGCCTGCCTCAGCCTCCCAAGGTGCTGGGATTCTAGGCGTGAGCCACCGTGCCCCGCCCCACTCGGCAGAATGTTTTGAAGGTTCTTCCTCCCTTCTGCAGCCTGTGCCAGTCCTTCCTTCCTTTTTATGACTGAGTCATGTATGGATAACATCCATCTGTTGAAGCAGCCGTTTTTAATCCTTGTTTTCCAGGTGTAGAAACAGAGTGTTAGAAAGATTTATCTTCTGAGCTCATGGCGTCAAGATGTGAGATTTGGAAATGGTGTGGTGGGGAAAGAGGAAGGGCCTGGAACTTGTTTCCCCCCAACTTTCTGGAATTTTCTCCCTCCAGATTCTACGTTTAAAACTTAGGTATTTTGTACATCATGGTTTTTTTTTTTTTCTATTAGTTTGTATTGACTTTTTAAGTTTAAAAAATTTAGGTCAGGTGCGGTGGCTCACGCCTGTAATCCTAACATTTTGGGAGGCCAAAGCAGGTGGATCACTTGAGGTCAGGAGTTTGAGACCAGCCTGGACAACATGGCGAAACCCGTCTCTACTAAAAATACAAAAAATGAGCCAGGTGTGGTGTTGGGTGCCTGTAATCTCAGCTACTCGAGAGGCTGAGGCAAGAGAATCACTTGAACCCGGAAGGTGGAGGTTGCAGTGAGCCGAGATCACACCACTGCACTCCAGCCTGGGTGACAGAGTGAGACTCTGTCTCAAACAAAAAACAAACAAACAAAAACCACACACACACAAATAAATTTTTGTTTTGAGATAATTGTAGGTTCACATGCAATTATAAGAAATAATACAGTGTATCCTTTGCCTGATTTTCCCCAGTGGTAACACCTATAAAAAAACTATAATGCAGGCTGGGCGCAGTGGCTCACGCCTGTAATCCCAGCACTTTGGGAGACTGAGGCAGCAGATCACCTGAGGTCAGGAGCCCAAGACTAGCCTGGCCAACATGGTGAAACCCTGTCTCTACTAAAAATACAAAAATTAGCTGGGCATGGTGGCCCGTGCCTGTAGTCCCAGCTACTCAGGAGGCTGAGGCAGGAGAATCGCTTGAACACAGGAGGCAGAGGTTGCAGTGAGCTGATATAATATTACTGCACTCCAGCCTGAGTGACAGAGCAAGGCTCTATCTCAAAAAAAAAAAAAGCAAACTATAATGCAATATCACAACCAAATATTGACACTGATAGAATGAATCCCCTGGACAGTTTTTGTGGAATTGCTCTTGTACAAATACTTCAATTTCTCCCATCGTGGGGTTTGTGCTATTGTCAGCATTCACTTTACTTATCCATGTGTTATAAACCTGACAAACATTGTTACTATTTTTGTTTAAACAGTCAATTGTCACTGGAAGACATTTAAAAAATAACAGAAAATCATGTATTTTCCTATGTATTCACCATACCCAGTGCCTCTCATTCCTTGTGTAAATTCACATTTCTATCAGCTTGAAGGACTTCCTTTAATGTTTCTCGTAGTACATGTGTGCTGCTGATGAGTTATTTCAGCTGTTGTTTGTCTGAAAATGTCTTTTTTTATTTTTAAAATTTTTTCCACTTAGCCTTGACTTGAAACTCACGAAAATATCTTTATTTAATTGTCAGTTCTGAAAAATAGTTTTGCTGGGTATAGAATTCTAGGTTGAAAGGGTTTTCAGTACTTTCAAGATGTTGCTCCACTGTCTTCTTGCTTTAATATTTCCACTGAAAAAAACCTGCTGTCATTCTTATTTTTATCTTTCTGTGTCTTTTATCTCTATGTATCTTTTCTTTGCTTTTAAGATTTTTCTTGGCTGGGCACAGTGGCTCACACCTGTAATCCCAACACTTTGGGAGGCAGAGATAGGTGGATTGCTTGAGTGCAGAAGTTCAAGACCAGCCTGGATAACATGGTGAAACCCCATCTTTACAAAAAGTTTTAAAAGTTAAGCGGGGCACAGTGGCTCATGCCTGTAATCCCAGCACTTTGAGGGGCCAAGGTGCGTGGATCACCTCAGGTCAGGAGTTCGAGACCAGCCTGACCAACATGGTGAAACCTCATCTGTACAAAAAATCTAAAAAATTAGCTGGGTATGGTGGTGCACACCTGTAGTCTCAGCTACTCAGGAGGCTGAGGTGGGAGGATCACTTGAGCCCAGCAGGCAGAGTCTGCAGTGAGCTATGATTGCACCAGTGCCCTCCAGCCTGGGTGACAGAGCAAGACCCCATCTCAAAAAAAAAAAAAAAAAGCTTCCTTTAAGTAATTTCATAATGATATACCTGCATGTACTTTTCATCATATTTCTTAAACTTGGGGTATGTCAGGCTTTTTCTCCATGAGTTTATAATTTTGATCAAATTTGGTAAATTTTCAGCCATTAGCTCTTCAAAATATTTTTTTCTCTCCCCTCTCCTTCAGGAACTCCAATTACCTATACATTAGGCTGCTTGAAGCTGTCCCACAACTTGCTGATGTTTGTAATTAAAATAAAATGATTTATTCTTCATTCTGAATAGCTTCTTCTGACATGTCTAATCTTCTATCAGTGCCATCTAGTGTACTTTTAAATCAAAGACATTGTAGTTTGCACAACTACAAGTTCAATTTGGGTCATTTTTACATCTTCTATGTTTCTTTTCTTCCTTTCTTTCTCCTTCACTTCTTTCTCTCTCTTTCTCTTCTTTTCCCTCCCTCCCTCCCTTCCCTCCCTCCCTCTCTCCTTCCTTCCTTTCTTTCTTTTTCTTCTTTCCTCTCTTTCTTTCCTCTCTCTTTCTTTCCTTTCTTTCTCTTTCTTTTCTTTCTCTCCTCTCTTTCTCTTTCTTTTCTTTCTCTCCTCTCTTTCTCTCCTTTCTTCCTTCCTTTCTTTCTTTCCTTTCCTTCCTTTCTTTCTTTCTCTCTCTCTTTCTTTCTTTTTCTCTTTCTTTCTTTCTTTCCTTCTTTCTTTCTTCCTTCCTTTCATCTCTCTCTGTTACCCAGGCTGGAGTGCAATAGCATGACCATAACTCACGGTAGTCTCAAACTCCTGAACTCAAGCAATCCTCCTGCATCAGCCTCCCAAGTACCTGGGACTACAGGAATGTACCCCCATTTCCAGCCAATTTTTAAAGATTTTGTAGAGACAGGGTCTTGCTATGTTGGCCAGGCTGGTCTTGAACTCTTAGCCCCAAGCAATCCTCCCACCTCAGCCTCCAAAAGTGCTGGGGTAATGGGTGTGAACCACCTCATCCAGCCTACATCTGCCATGTTTCTACTTCACTTTTTGAGCGTATAGAATAGTTATAATAACTGATTTTAAGTGCCTGTCTGCTCATTCTAACATCTGTGTCAGTTCTTGGGTCAGTTTCCATTGATCAATTATTCTCCTTATTGGGGGTCATGTTTTTCAGTTTCTTTTAATGCCTGATAATCTTTGATATCCGATGCTAGACATTGTGAACTTTGCCTCACTGGTTGCTTGATACTTTTGTATTCCTATAAATATATGTGAGGCTATATTTTGGGATGCAGTCAGGTTAGTTAGAAACGGTGTGATCTGGCCAGGCGTGGTGGCTCATGTCTGTAATCCCAGCACTTTAGGAGGCTGAGGTGGGTGGATTACCTGAGATCAGGAGTTCTAGACCAGCCTGGCCAACATGGTAAAACCCTGTCTCTATAAAAATATAAAAATTAGCTGGGCGTGATGGCAGGTGTCTGTGATTCCAGCTACTCAGGAGATTCAGGCAGGAGAATTGCTTGAACTTGGAAGGTGGAGGTTACAGTGAGTCAAGACGGTGCCATTGCACTCCAGCCTGGGTGACAGAGCAAGATCCCATCTCAAAAAAAAAAAAAAAAAAAGTCCAGGTGCGGTGGCTCTCGCCTGCAATCCCAACACTTTGGGAGGCTGAGGTGGGCAGATCACGAGGTCAGGAGATCGAGATCTTACTGGCCAACGTGGTGAAACCCTGTCTCTACTAAAAATACAAAAATTAGCTGGGCGTGATGGTGCATGCCTGTAATCGCAGCTACTCAGGAGGCTGAGGCAGGAGAATCACTTGAACCAGGGAGTCGGAGGTTGCAGTGAGTCGAGATGGTGCCATTGCATTCCAGCCTGGTGACAGAGCGAGACTCAGTCTAAAAAAAAAAAAAAGAAAGAAAAAAATAAAGAAACTGTGTGATCCGTTCCAGTCTTGCTGTTGTTGTCAGTTTAGTGCATCTGGGGCAGTCTGGTGCTAATTATTCCTCACGACTGAGGCAACACCTTCCTGAACATTCTTCCTAGGGACCTGCAAACAATGAGTTTTTCCATCATGAGTCTGGCTGGGGAGAACACATCTCCCAGCCCTGAGTCAGCACTGGGCATTGGTCTCTAATGCATTTGGATGCTTCTTCCTCAGGCCTTGGACAATTCCTCCACATTCATGCACTGATGAGTTGAACACTTGAGAGGAAGCCTCTGCAGACCTCCCAAGTCCTCACTCTCTGTTCAGGACTCTCCTTTTATGTGCGTTGTCCTGCAAACTCAAGCCACCTCGTTCTCTCCAGACCCTTAGCTCTGTCTCCTCAACTCAGGGAGTTTGTTGGGCTACACTTGGGTCCCCCTCCCTGCACCATGGCCTGAACACTCTCGCGATGACAAGACTCTCCATATTTCTCCCCCTTCTCTCAGGGAGCACTGTCTTTTGCTACCTGATGTCTAGCATCATAAAAGCCATTGTTTGTTATACTTTGTCTGGTTTTCTTGATGTTTTGGGTGGAAGGGTAAATATAGTTCCTGTTGCTCTATCTTGGGTGGAAGTCTAGATCCTTGGAAAATTTTTGGAGCCTCAAGGTCAAGCCACCATCTCAGAAGAATCAGATCTCAGACATGGACCCTGGTGATGACAATTGAGCCCTGGATCAAGCCATGCCTGAAGCCAGAGATCTACCCTAGACAGATCGGCTCCAGGAGGCAACAAAGTTCCTCTTCTGTTGAGGCCAATCAGGCTGGGCTTCTTGTCCCTCAGGACTCCCAGCTTCCTATTGCACCTGGTGGCTCCCTGGAAGTATGAAATGCTACTGCAGGAGACAGTGGGAGTGAGTACAAGGCAAATCCAGGCTGGGACAGGTTGGAGAGAGGGGGAAAAAGGGGTGAGTTTTGCATTTTTGAAAGCCCACACTTACCAGGTGAGGACAGTGAGTGGATCACGTGTTCCCTATTCCTGACCCTCTAAGGCTTCTCAGAACGTCTAACCTGGCCATGCCTCTCTCTGTCCATCCCCTCTCCTGCCCAGCCCTGCAGGTGTCAGCAGGTCCCCACCCAGGGCCTCTGCACCTGCTGTCCCAGATGCCTGGGCTATTCTGCCCTAGGGTATCCTTGAGGCTCCAACGGCACATTTTGGGGTGCCCCAGAATCCCAAAAGGGGCTGAGCATACAGCAAGTGCCTTTGCCTTCTTGGAGAAACTTACACTAGGGAAGAAACAAAAGAGAGGGGTTAAAAAAAGAAGAAGAAGAAAGGAGGGCTGGGGCAGATCCCTCAGAGGCTCCCGTAACCCCAGATCTTCCTGGCACCAGCTCCACTGTCAGCCCACTTCTTTGGGGCAGGGGGTTGCGTGGCCCTGGACCCCATGACTGCTCCCTGCCCCCTGCAAAATATCCCCTTTAGACAAAGAAGCTGGGTGGGGGCAGAGAGAAAGGAAAAATAATTACTTCTCAGCCTCTAACCTTTCCGGCAAGTGACTCGGTAATAAATAATCCCCACGTCCCTCCAGTGCGATCCATCAGCAGGAACTCCTAATTACTTCAGACTCACTTGAAACCGCTTCCAGTCCCACTTTCAAATAAATAAAAAATTAACATGGAGCTGGAACAGACACCCACATGCAGGACTCCCGACCGGCCTCCCAAGAGGTTTGCCTGAGAGGTGTTTGGATGGAGCCCCCCAGGGCAGCCTTGTGCTCCAGAGCCGCCCCATCAGCGGTTCCAACCCTGGACCCAGAACCCACCTGTCCCATCACAGGGCTTCTGTGCAATGACCCCCACCCTTAGCAGGCTGCTGCCTAGGCCGTCCTGTGGTCCCTGAGCACTGTGGTCTCAGGCCCAGGGTCCCCAGCCCAGCATTGGGTAGATGTGCTGGCCGCGTCCATCGGCCCCCACGACCTGGCTGCCTCCCTGGCCCAGCACAGCTTGGCCTTCCCCTTGGGGGCCTCACCGTGACCTCCCTAAGTAAGCCTAGGGTTCGGACAAGGTGACCCCAATACCCTGCTGCTCTGGAATTGAGCCCTGTCCCACGGGGGAGCCCAGACTTGCCCTCTGCAGTGGCCAGGGGACCCCACTGCCTGCCATGGGGGAGTCCAGACTTGCCCTCTGCAGTGGCCTGGGGACCACACCGCCTGTCTGTGTGTCTTAACTCTACCCCACGGCACCTCTGATCACCCCATGGCTGGGGACTTCTCTGGGGGGCCTCCTGAGAAGCCCTGTGCCCCCAGCCCTGGATCAGCCCCTGCTGCAGTGGGGGTAGGCAGGGGCCTTCCCTGATTGTAACCAGACAGACGGGGAGGGAGGGCCCTGACCCCATTTCCCCTCTGGCTCCGTCCAAACCTGGGTACGCTACGCATAGCCACTGAGCCCCACCTGGCGTGTCCACAGCTCCAGCCTCCGTCCCTCAGCTCCATGAGGCCTGGCCTGCACTGACGGGTGGGTGGAAGCCATGCCTGGGCCTGGCCTGCTGGACACGAGGGAGCCAGCTGGGGTGGGAGCTGCCCTCTGACCTCCCACAGCCACAGGTCAGCCCAGCAAGGGCCAGGGAAGGTGTCCTGGAGACAGAAGACCCAGGGCACTGGGAAGGGCAGGGAAAGGTTTCCGGGGGGATCCAGGTGGGGGTGGGCAGGGATATGACCCCAGCACTCACCTCCTGGGTACGGCTGTGAGGGTGAGGGGGCCATTGGGGGTGCCAAGGAGCTGGGCAGGCCCCACTGAGCCTGGGCGTGTGTGGACGGCAGCGGAGGTGGGGGGCGGGGCCGCAGGCCGGACCCTCCTAGGAGAATTAATTAAACGCATCTCACTCTGGCACCGCCAAGCCATTTCTGCTGACCTCACCAGGCTGATTAATATTTCATTAGCCTTTAGGAGGAGGAAGAGCACTTATTAACCTGCTACGTCAATCTGTCAGCGCTGGTCCTAGCATCCAGTGTCCCAGGGAAGGACAGAATAAAGATCCGGTGCACCCAGCCCCCGGGGCCTCCTGGATGGAGTGGTCCCCCCATGCTCTGCTCCCCCGAGACTGCCCATGCTCAGTCCCCTGGCCTCAGGTCCTCCCGGGGGCCCAACTGCTGTGCTCCCCATCCCCAGCCATGGCCGAGGCCTTTGCAGCCTGAGCTGCGGTGGGCCGGGGTCGCAGGCCTGGAGGATGCCCTTCCCTGGGCTAGGGGAGTCCTCTGAGGGCCTTGCTGAGCCTTGCTGCTGCTCTGGGCTCCAAACCTGGTGCTGACATGTGGGGAGGGGCATGGGGAGCCCTGGGATGTAGAGGGCGGCTCTGTGCCGAGGCCCTGGGAGTGGTGTGAATCGGGTGGGGCCGGGTGCCCCAGGAGGTGCTGCCAGCCTGCCCAGCACCTCGAGGTGAAGGCTCAGTGTGTGACCTGCACCACCACACCCGGCCGCCATGCTAGGGCAGCCCAGGCTCCCTGGGGGTGAGCTGCTGGCCAGCACCAGCTCAACTTTGCCCTCTGGGGACCTGCCCATGTTCTACAGGAAGCTGCAAATGCAGGTTTTCTGTGAACTTACCTGATTTTTCAATCCTACAACAAATTCCATGCTCTGAAAAGCAGGGTGAGCCCAGCAGCTGTGTGTGGCCTGGGGGTCTGTGTCAGCGCCCACCACAGCCCCAGCACATAGTAGGCCCTCAATAAACTCCCCCAGGATGGACACACTGGCATGGGTGTGTGACAGTGGATTTGGCTTTGGCTGTGATGTGGTTTGCCTGTGTCCCCACCCAAATCCCTGTGTGTCACCAACCAAATCACATCTGTGTCCCCACCCAAATCTCATCTGTGTCCCCACCCAAATCTCGTCTTGAATCGTAGCTCCCAGAATCCCCACCTGTCATGGGAGGGACCAGGTGGAGATAATTGAATCATGGGGGTAGTTCCCCCATCCCGATACCACTGTGATAGTGAATCAGTTCTCACGAGATCTGATAGTTTTATAAGGGGCTTCCCCCTTCGCTGGACACTCGTTCTTCTCTCTCCTGCTGCCTTGTGAAGAGGGATATGTTTGCTTCCCCTTCCACTATGATTGTAAGTTTCCTGAGGCCTCCCTAGCCATGCTGAACTGTGAGTCAATTAAACCTCTTTTCTTTGGCCAGGCACGGTGGCTCATGTCTGTAATCCCAGCACTTTGGGAGCTGAGGCAGGTGGATGATTTGAGGTCAG
This sequence comes from Pongo abelii, assembly GCF_028885655.2. Taxonomy (NCBI): domain Eukaryota; kingdom Metazoa; phylum Chordata; class Mammalia; order Primates; family Hominidae; genus Pongo; species Pongo abelii. Next base: position 1,357,199 of record NC_071991.2, read on the forward strand.
GAGTTTGAGACCAGCCTGGCCAACATGGTGAAACCCTGTCTCTACTAAAAATACAGAAAAAAAAAAAAAAAAAAATTAGCCGAGTGTGGTGGCACGCGCCTACTCGGGAGGCTGAGGCAGGAGAATTGCTTGAACCCGGGAGATGGGGGTTGCAGTGAGCTGAGAGTGTGCCACTGCACTCCAGCCTGGGTGACAGAGCAAGACTGTCTCAAAAAAAACAAAAACAAAAAACAAACAAACAAACTCTTTCGTTTATAAATTACCTAGTCTTAGGTATTTCTTCATAGCAGCATGAGAAGGGACTAATACAGGCTGACTCAGGAGGGGAGTCCCCAGCCCCCGACTGCCCCTCCCCTGAAAAGGCGCGTGGACGCGGGGGAGCTCTCTGGTCTGATCATCAGGGTGCTCCCAGCAGGCAGGCAGGGCTTGCAGGATGGAGGAGGGACCCCTGAGAGCACAGCAGGAGGTCCCCCGTGCAGACAGTGCCCTTGTTAAGGGCACGGTGGTGACGCATGTCCTTCCCTGGAGGGACAGTGTATTAGGCCATTCTCACACTGCTATAAATGAATATCTGAGTCTGCGTAATTTATAAAGAAAAGAAGTTTAGGCTGGGTGTGGTGGCTCACACCCCTAATCCCAGCACTTTGGGAGGCCGAGGCAGGTGGATCACCTGAGGTCAGGAGTTCAAGACCAGCCTGCCCAACATGGCGAAACCCTATCTCTACTAACAATACAAAAAATTAGCTGGGCCTGGTGGCAGACGCCTGTAATCCCTGCTACTCGGGAGGCTGAGGCAGGAGAATCGCTTGAACCTGGGAGGTGGGGGTTGCAGTGAGCCGAGATCGTGCCACTGCACTCCAGCCTGGGTGACAAGAGTGAAACTCCATCTCAAACAAAAAATAAAATAAAATAATAAAGAAAAGAGGTTTAGTTGGCTCATGGTTCTGCAAGCTGTACAGGAAGCACAGCAGCTTCTGCTTCTGGGAGGGCCTCAGGAAGCTTCCAATCATGGCGGAAGGCGAAGGGGGAGCAGGCGTCTCACATGGCGGGAGCAGGAGAAAGGAGAGGGTGAACTGTCGCAAGGCCAGGACAGAGATGGATGGTTCATGAGAAACCCACCCCTACGATCCCGTCACCTCCCACCATTCCCCACCACCAACACTGGGGATTATTACAATTTTGCATGAGATTTGGGCGGAGACACAGATCCAAACCATATCAGGCAGCTGCCAGGGGACACCTAGCGTGGGCTGGGGCTGCCTGCTGCTCCCGGCTCTGCCCGCCGGCCCCCAAGACTCCCCAGGAGCTCCGAGCCAGTCACCCGGGCTAGCTTTCGAGGACCTCTCTCCCCCATGTAGGCAGGCAGCAATGAAATTTTTAAATAAGGCCAAAAAATGAAAACTCCCCCGAGTTTATTAAGCAAAATGCAGGTAGGTAATTACAAGCTGGCTTAATTAAAATCCACCCTCTTAGAAAGCCCTGAGTGGGTGGACCCAGCAGGGAAGGGAGACAGGACGGGGAGGGGTTGGCTCACTCTCAGCCTCAGTTTCTCCAGCTGTAAAGTGGGGAAGATAATGAGAGTTCTTGAAGGGCTGTCAGGCCTGAGTCACAGCCATCATCAGCAGGACTGAGCTGAGCCCTGGGAAGGCAGGCCCAACCCACAAGAAGGGGCTCAGAGGGCCCTGGGACATCACACTCGTCCTGGGGGAGACTCACCTGTAGGAGCCCAGCACTGAGAGTGCAGTGAGGGCCACGGTGTGGCGTCGGGGGTCACGGACCCTCACGGCCCAGCCCAGGCTGTGTCTTGCTTCTGGAGAGGGACATGGTGGCTGGGCAGGCTGTGCTGGGCTGATTCGCTGTGAAGAGCGGTTTTGGAGACGGTGTGTCTCGCAGAGGCAAGGCAGGAAACAGCGCCTGGAGGTGTGAATGGCCCAGCTGGCTCAGCGGGGCACAGCCTGGCGGGGCAGGGCTGGGGAGGCAGGTGGGCTGCTCCTGATGCCAGGCCGGAAGTCCACCTCAGCGGGGGACGGGGAAGCCCCTTGGAGTTCATTCTTAGTGAGGAGGGGTTTTCTGGTTGTCCCACAGGCCTGTGGTCTGTCTCCGCCTCTCTCCGTGACTGGGGCAGCCTGGAGCAGGCAGAGGGAAGGGCAGGAAGGCTGGGGGCACGTGGCCCTGGGTGGAGGAGAGAGCCCTGCCCTTGTGGCTTCGGCCCTGGTGGGACCTGGATGGGAGGGTTGGTCCAGAGCCCAAGAACATGGCCAGGGAGTGGGGTGGGGTGGTGCTGTGTTGCTTTTGGTATTAAGGAAGGGGAGGAAAGGTTGGGCCGGACCAAGTCAGAGATGGAGACAGAGACAGAGAGAGAGACAGGGAGAGATGCAGAGATTCCCCCAGGGTGAGAGATCAAAGGTGTCCCACGCAGAGACCCAACCAGGCTGCCTCCAGCTCTGTAACCCACACCTGCACCTCACAGCCCAGAGGGCGTCACTGGGGTCCCCAGCCCAGGAAGGCCGGACTCCTCACACCCCCAACCTTCCATCCTGGAGTCCGCTGACTCCAGTGCTGAGACCCACGACATCCCCACCACTCACTGCCGAGGAGAACCCCCTCCCTGTGGACCTGCGGCTGGCGGGCAGCCTCACTGGGGTTGGAGGAAGCTGCGAAGTCTTCACTGCGCCTAATCCTGACTTGGTTGCTGTCTGGATGTGTGGCCCTGAGTGTGTCATCCGCCCTGAGCCTCAGTTTCCCCACGCTGTGAGGATAAGGACACCTGGCCATGCCTGGCACATGAGGGAAGCCTTCACCCCAAGCCCTGGCCCTGGGCTCTGAGGTCCTCCTGTCCCCTGCACCCCAGCTGGTCCCCTTAGAGCAGGGGCATCCTGAGATCCCAGGGCCAGGCCCCCGCCCGCCTCCAGCCCGTTCCGGCTTCTGCCCACTTGCCTCATAAACCCCTGAGCTTTGATCTTGGATCATTCTGTCCCAGCCGGAAGAGACAGGGGCTACTCCCAGGCCCAGCCACTGGCCCGGGGCCGGGCAGGCCCCCTCGGTCCCCAGCTTCCCCACCCCGCTGCCTCCATTAACCTCTGCACTCAGGGCCGGAAGGGGCGGCTTCCGTTCCAGCCATTCCCATGGCAGGGATACCACCCTCAGCCCATGTGCGGGGCCCTGTGGGAGAACCCGGGGGCCAGCCTGGGAGAAAGACCCCCGTGGGGAGGGCAGGAGACAGCCCTGAGTCCCAGGCACCACCTGACCGTCCCACCCCCAGTGGCCATCCTGAACAGGAGTCCAGGGGCCTGGGGTCTCCAAAGACCCAGGTCGGCAGTTCTGCCTCAGAGGGGCCCAGAGCCCCAGCCCCTCCTTTTCACCAGAGTCAGGGGGGCTGCCATCCCCAGGAGGGACAATTCTCTGTTCCATGGGATCCCCTCTGTGGGTGTCGTGGGAGACACCAAGGCAGAGCCACTTTTCCACCCAAGGCTGCCCCACTTGTGCCCCTACTGCACCTGCCAGACTCTGAATGAATCTCCCAGCGTAGGTCCTATCCCATGCTGGCCGGGAGCAGCATCTCTTCCACAGCTGTGATGCCTCCTTGGACGGGGGACTCACCACCCGGAATTGCGAGAGAGCTCCTCCGACCTCAGCCTGCCTCTCAGCCCCACCCTCTTCTCTCTGGTTCATGTCTCCATCCCCCTCCTGCCAGCTCCTGGGACCCCACGGCGAGGCCCTGGGCCGTGCCTTCTGCACCTTCCCTTGCTCCAAGGTTTTGTTTTGTTTTTTGATACAGAGTCTCGCTCTGTCTCCCAGGCTGGAATACAGTGGCACAGTCTCAGCTGACGGCACCCTCTACCTCCCAGGTTCAAGCAATTCTCCTGCCTCAGCCTCCTGAGTAGTTGGGATTACAGGCACCCGCCACCACACCTGACTATTGTTTGTATTTTTAGTAGAGACGGGGTTTCACCATGTTGGCCAGGCTGGTCTCGAACTCCTGACCTCAGGCCATCCACCTGCCCTGGTCTCCCAGAGTGCTGGGATTACAGATGTGAGCCACCGCGCCCGGCCCTTGAAGGTTCTTCCACTGATCACAAGCACTGGGTCACACCCTGCCAGAGGCGTGGGGCTCCCTTACACTCGGGAAAGCAGGGAGGAGGGTGAGGCTGGCCCCCCCCAGTCCTGGGCACACACGGCCCACCGGGACCCCAGACCCACTCTCACCCGGGCAGGAGGTTCCAGCCTGTGCCCTGCACCCTGCTGTGTGACCCGGGCGCCCATGAAGGCAGCCTCTCCCTGGTTGTCCAGGCACTCAGCCCGTGTGTATGACGGGGTCCACGATTCATGGGCACCAGGCACAGTGGGGACTGGATAATCAAGGCCCACCATCAGGCCTGGAGGCTGCGAGCCCCTGTGCAGGGTCATCGCTGGTGCGGGAAGAGCCCGAGGGAACAGGTGCGATGGGAACCCAAAGGCTGGTGTCTCGGGGAAATCTGAAGTGAGCCCAGGAAGGTGGCCGAGGCTCAGAGCGGGGGCAGGAACCCGTGCAGGGGGAGAGAAGAAGGGAGGGACAACTGGACCAGGACAGAAGTCTGTGCGTGGGAATCGGGGCGGGAAGGTAGGGTGTGGGCTTCCAGCAGGGGAGATTTCTCAGCTGGAGAGGCTGCCAGGAGGGAAGCAGAAGAGGGAGCCGGGCATCCTGATTCTTCCCCCAACGTCCTGCCTCCGCGTGCAGGCAGGGCTGCCCCAGCTGGAGTCTCCAGCTCAAGGTGAACCTGCTGCTGAGCCCCTGCCCTCCCTGCAGACCTTGCGGGGAGCTGGGCTCCCGGCTGGCTGTGCCCTTGCTGTGTGACGGTGGGCAAGGGCCTGCCCTCTCTGTGCTCCTGCCCCGTCTGGTTCTGTGAGCTCCATGGGAACAGGGCTACCACCAACCAACCCACCGCAATGCAGATAGAGGCTGGGACTCGGGGAGGCTCCGCCATGGCCCTAAGCGGGGGTCCTGCTGGCCTGCAGACTCTGCCTCCCAGAGCCCCTCACCCTGCTCCCACCCATCATCAGCTCCGTCTGGAATCGACACGCTTCTTTCTGAGAAGTGATGCATGGCTTCCCCGTCAGATTTACAAATAACTTCAAATTTTACCGTTTTCTTTCCCTAATGAATTGTCCGAAGTGTGTTCCAGGCTCCCCGGTAATGAGCAGGATGCAGAGGCCTCCGTGCAGCTCTGTCTCCCAGCCTGCCTCGGCGAGGCCCTGCTGAATTAGCCCGGCCCCTCCCGGCGCGCAGCCCCGGTGCACCCTCGTTTAGTGCCCTTGGTGGCAATCCATTGTATTGACAATCTCCACTGGTGTAATTCCTGCATTAGGATTTTGTGCTAAACTGTGTTTCAAAAGCGCTCTGACCCCGATTACCTCTTTAATTGCGCTTAAAAATCCAGATTAATTCAGAGGCGAAGTCAGCCACGCTGGGAAGGGGGCCTTGCTGGGCCCACACCGTGGATGGTTCCCCGGTTTCTGGAGATGGCCAGTTCCCCAGGGTGGTCTCTCTGCACCACCTTGAACTCTCAGGAAGCCTCGCTTGGAGCTGCCAGGAAAACCTCTGGCTCTGGGAGACCTGGAAAAGAATGAGAGCGTCTCAGGAGCACTGAGCTGGTGCCGGCTTCGCGAGCCACGCCACGAAGCCAGGTAAACACAATTGCTGGTATTCCCACTTTATAGGCGGGAAAGTTGAGGCCCAAGACTATCTCCAGCCCTGAGATCAGCAAGTGGGTGGGTCCGGGTGGAGCCGGGGCAGCTGTGGCTGAGCCTGCTGGGCCCCCAGAAGAGGCTGGGTAGGGCTTTCCATGGCCCCTGGTCCTTCCTGCCATTCTTGGACCCCAAAGGGGCTCCAGGGTCCTCCAGTCCCACTCTCCCATGTTACAGGTGGGGAGACTCAGACCCACCAGCCACGGCTGTCACTGGGCCCATGGAGAGGTGGTACGCCGGCCGAGGCCAGCTGGGGAGGCCTGTCTCCATGATAAGCACCTGCTCCTCATCCTGCTTGCTGGCTGTCCATGCAATGAGTGGTGACCGGCGGCCAACCAGGCTGGTCCCAGCCCTGGCTCCTCTCCTGGCTGACTTGGACGAGCCCCCTCCCCTCTTTGAGCCTCAGTTTCTCCATCTGAACAATGGAGTCCTGATCCTGAGCTTGCAGGTCTGTTGGGAGACTCGGGTACAGCACCTGGTGGTCTGTGCGTGGCATCAGGGGACTCGGGAGCCACTGCCCTGGCTGTGATTCCTGCCCCACTCTGCCTAGCCCCAGGCGGGGGTCAATGAGGTGCTCCAAGCCCTTGGGGTTATCATGAGGCGTCCAGCCCCACGGCACAACAGATGTTTTTTTTCCTTTCACCTTCACCTCGTTTGGAGACAATAATCCTTCTACGAAGATGCACGCAAAGGCTTTTACGTGGATGTGTGTCTTTATTTTTTTTCTTTTTATAATAATAATTATTATTTTTAATCAAAACAGAGCTGGAGTAATGTCTTCATTTTTCCTGGGTAGATATGTGGGAGTGAGATCATTGTGTCTTATGGTTCCACATTGAATATTTTTAAAAACTCCCAAACCGGCTGGGCGCGGTGGCTCACGACTGTCATCCCAGTACTTTGGGAGGCTGAGGTGGGAAGATCGCTTGAGCCCAGGAGTTCAAGACCAGCCTGGGCAAGATAGCAAGATCGCGTCTCTACTGGAAATTTAAAAAATTATCCCAGCACTTTGGGAGGCTGAGGTGGTTGGAGCACCTGAGGCCAGGAGTTCGAGACCAGCCTGGCCAACATGGTAAAACCCTGTCTCTACTAAAAACACAAAAATTAGCTGGGCATGGTGGTGCACACCTGTAATCCCAGCTACTTGGGAGGCTGAGGCAGGAGAATCGCTTGAACCTGGGAGGCAGAGGTTGCAGTGAACCAAGATCGTGCTACTGCACTCCAGCCTGGGTGACAGACTGAGACTCTGTCTCAAAAAAAATAAAAGAATTAAAAAAATAAAATTAGCCGGGTATGGTGGTGCACATCTGTGGTCTCAGGTCCTCAAGAGGCTAACATGGGAGGATCACTTGAGCCCAGGAGTTCAAGGCTGCAGTGATCTGTGATTGTACCACTGCATTCCAGCCTGGGCAACAGCAAGACCCAATCTCAAAATAAACAAAAAGAAAGAAGAAAAGAAAAAGAAAAAATCTCCCAAACTGTTTGTCAAAGTGGATGCAACCTTTTCCCTGCCTACCAGCAGTGTGCTGGAGTTCTGACTTTCCAATTTCTCCTCCTCACCAATACTTGTCAATATCTGTCTGTTTTATTTTAGCCGTCCTAGCGGGTATGAGGGGCCATCTCATTTTAATTTGTGTTTTTGTGATGGCTGATGGTGAGTATTTTCCTGTGCTTATTGGCCATTTTTATATCATCTTTGGAGAAGTATCTACTCAAATCCTTTGCTTATTTAAAAAATTGGGCTATGTGTTTCTTTGTTATTGAGTTACAATAGTTCTTTATATATTTTAGACATAAATGTCTTATCAGAAATATGTTTTGCAAAAATGTTCTCCCATTTTGCAGGTGGTTTTTTTCACTTTCTTGATGATGTCCTTTGAGGCACAAAAGCTTCTAATTTTGATGAAGTCCATCCAGTGTATCTATTTTTTTCTTTTTTCTCTTGTGACTTTCATGCCATGTCTAGGAAGGCTTGGTCTAACCCAAGATGCAAAGATTTACTCCTGTGTTTTGTTTTCAGAGCTTTATAGCTTCAGCTCTTACGTTTAGGTCTGTGATCTTTTTCTTTTGTTTTTTTTTTTTTTTTTTAGACAGGGTCTCACTGTATCACCCAGGCTGGAGTGCGGTGGCGTGATAATAGCTCACCCATACCCACCGACTTGCTGACCTCAGGGCTGGGGATACTCAGTCTCTGGGCCTCAAGTTAAGCCCACAAAGTCAAGGCTTCCTGGGGTCAGGTGATCCTCCCACTTCAGCTTCCTGAGTGGCTAGAACTACAGGCGTGTGCCACCACGCTCAGCTAATTTTTAAGTTTTTTATAAAGACAGAGTCTTGCTATATTGCACAGACTGGAGTGCAGTGGCATGATCATAGCTCACTGCAGCCTCAAACTCCTGGGCTCCAGCGATCCTCCCACCTCAGCCTCCCAAGTAGCTGGGACCACAGGCACACGCCACCACACCTGGCTACTTTTTTTTATTTTTTGTAGAGACAGAGTCCTGCTCTATTGCTCAAGCTGGTCTCGAACTCCTGGGCTCAAGCAGTCCTCCCACCTCAGCATCCCAAAGTGCAGAGATTACAGGTGTGAGCCTCTGCGTCTGACCCCTATGACCTATTTTAAGTTAATTTTTGCATGTGGTGTGAAGCCGAGTCCACCTTCACACTCTTGCCTGGGGACGTCCAGTTGTCCCAGCACCATCTGTGGAAAATGCCCATTGAACGCCCTTGTTGGAAAAATCAGTGAACAAGTGTGTTTATTTCTGGTCTCTGAATTTTGTTTTATTCCCTTAATCTGCATGTGTGTCCTTACCCCAGGACCACACTGTCTTCATTACTGTAGCTTTGTAGTAAGTTTTGAAATCTTAGTAGGGGGTGGGGGGCAACGGGCAGCTGAGGGAAAGGCCACAGCTGCTGGAGTCCCCCGGCCCTCAGTTGGGGCCACCCAAGCCGCCCGGCCGCTGGAGGCTGGGAGGGGTCGATTCCTGGTGGTCTCGGGACAGGCCTGGAGGCCCTCGGCTGTGGTGAGCCGAGATCTGCAGGGGGACTAGGGGCTAACCGAGCTGGCCCAGAGCAGAGGGCGACTCAGCACCCAGGCTCAGGGTGTCCATCCTGCGTCCCATGAGCTACGGCTGCCGTCCCCGATGGGTGCCACGCTTTCCAGTTTGCTCCCCCCCACGTCTCTGCTGACCATCCCCACCTGTAGGTGAGCACACAGAGGCTTGGAAGGCACTGAGGGTTTGTCTCTGCCCTACGAGTCACACAGGGGAGCCCCCAGTCCCCTGGGCAGCATACGGGCCTCCCACGGGATCCCAACCCACAGCTCCTGGAGAGTCCTCTAGGACAAGACCCTAATGCTGCCCCTGAGGCATTTGGGGCCTCGAACTCCAAAGAGAGAAGAGGCCAATCCCTGAGCAGGGGAGCCGCTGCAGCCAGGCCTCCCTCCCTAACACACACGCCCGACGTGCTGAGCCAGTGCAGCGGCCCCACGGGTGCAGGTCACCGCCCCCAGCTCCACACCATGCCCCCAATACTGGACCAGGACCTCCCCAGGATAAGCTCCCGCTGCGTCCCAGAGGGATGTAAACCCCAGAGGGCCCCAAAGGAACCCACGTTTGCCCCGACCTGTACATTCTATGCTCACATTTATAACCAGATCTTCCAAGTGGAATCTGAGCAGCCACCGCTCCCCCTACCCCACCCCTCCCTACGTGGATAACTACATGGCAGGGCCCAGGCCCCCATCACTCTTGGCCACTAGCGCCCAGGTCCAGGCCCTCACCTTCTCCCAGGGGCCCCCAGTGCCTCTGCCAGGAAGCCTCCCCCACAGGCTGAGTTATTTACTTTCCTTAATAACCCTTTATGAGGGGCCTTGCCGTGGCCTTCAGGAGGGCAGGGAGCCGGCTTCAAGGTCATCCTTTGGCCGGGATTTTATTAACTTCAAGTCAGGCCCGAGGCAGGTGAAGGAGCCTCCCTCCTTCACCCCCAAAGGGTTGTGACGCGCTCCAGGTGAGGTGTGACTGCCCTGTTTAATTAAATCCTCCGTCTGCACCTCGGCCTGGGTGGCGGCGGTGGGCGGGAGACCCCACAGCAGCTTCCACACGGCATGTCCTCTGCCCACTGCCTTCCCCACACACTGGGCTCTGAACAGCAGGCCTGGGGCTTCTAAAAAAATCAACTTTCAGCCGGGCACGGTGGCTCACGCCTGTAATCCCAGCACTTTGGGAGGCCGAGGTGGGCGGATCACCTGAGGTCAGGAGTTCAAGGCCAGCCTGGCCAACACGGTGAAATCCCGTCTCTACAAAAAAAAAAAAAAAAAAAAAAAAGAAAAATTAGCCGGGCATGGTAGCGTGCGCCTGTAATCCCAGCTACTCGGGAGGCTGAGGCGGAAGACTCGCTTGAATCCGGGAGGTGGAGGTGGCAGTGAGCTGAGATCGTGCCACTGCACTCTAGCCTGGGCAACAGAGCAAGACCCCATCTCAAAACAAAGTAATAATAAAAATAAAATGAAATCGAGAGGAACGTTAGACAAACCCGAACTGACAGACATTCTACAAATATCCTACCTGGACTTTTTGAAAATGTTAATTGCACAAAAGATGAAGAAAGGCTGAGGGTCCCAGGCTGAAGGAGATGGGAGTGGTGTGCAGAGACAGCACCCTGTGGCCGTGGGCTGCATTCGGGACTCCGGAGATGGCGGGATAAAGGGCATGATTTAAATGTGAGCCATGGAGCGACCACCATCAACAAGACCTTGTCTTATTCTGCTCTAGTTGGTTACAAATGCAGAACCTCGGGCCCTGTCCCTGGCCAACTACACATTTTTAATTTTGCTTTTTTTTTTTTGAGACAGTCTCACTCTGTCGCCCAGGCTGGAGTGCAGTGGCGTAATCTGAGCTCATTGCAACCCCTGCCTCCTGGGTTCAAGCGATTCTCCTGCCTCAGCCTACTGAGTAGCTGAGATTACAGGTGCCCGCCACCACACCCAGCTAATTTTTGTATTTGTAGTAAAGACGGGGTTTTACCATGTTGGCCAGGCCGGTTTTGAACTTCTCACTCACCTCAAATGATCTGCCCGCCTCAGCCTCCCAAAGTGCTGGGATTACAGACATGAGCCACCTGCGTCCAAACCCTGGCTCGTTTCCTTGCAGGGCGATCTCTTTCCTCCTGTATCTGAGCTTTGTCACCTGCGACATGGAGGTGCCCAAGGCCCAGGCCTGTCGGGGATCCTGTGTGGCCATAGTATTGGTGACAGTGCAGGCAGGGACAGGTTCCCGGCGGGGCTCTCTGAGCCCAGGCCTCTGCAGCTCACCGGGCAAGTACGGTTTCTCCGCTGCCCTGTCCACAGGCGCCACGCCGACCCCAAATCATTTGCACCCAGCACCTCTGTTTGGTGAAGACGATTTTGCAAACAGCAACTAGTTTAGATATCTAGAATGTTTCCCCAAAGCCTAGCACCCTTCGATTCTACCCTTTAATCACAATGAATAAAGCTGCACAGGACGTTGACTTCAGTGACGCAGGAGCTGGGGTGTCATTCTGTGCAGAGATGTTGAGGAAAATGCTTGGGAAACGGTTATAGCAAAGCATCAGCTCCCTCACCCCTTGCTCAGCACTCTGTCCAGGCCTTGCAGGTGCTGAGGACGCCCCATACCCAGGATGGCCCACCATGCCCAGGAAGTTCCTCTGCTGATGCCCACTGAGCCAGAAAGCACTTCTATGCATGGCCCAGCCAGGCAGAAGAGTGCATTTGCTTTCCAGATGGAAGCTGGCTCCTTGCTCACCATCCCACGTTGCCCCTGGTTACCCTCCTCGCCCGTCCCTCTCCACAGTCCTCTGAGCAAGTGGGGGCCGTCCCATTGCACGAATGGCCCAGAGTGGTGCATACTTTCCTGAGGCTGCCCAGAATGTGAGGGGTTAGGGGCACAGGGCTTCTGGCTCCAAGCTGCCTTGGGGCTGCTCCCAAAGGTGGGTCTGTTCCTGTTGGCCCCGCAGGCCCACCTATCTCCACCCCCTGCTCACCTGCGCTGCACCTGCCGCTCCTCCCCTCGGGGCTGCCACCCGCCCGGTCTTCGGCATCCAGCCTCGGAAGAGCCACCCGGCTATTTACCATGGACTCATTTAAGTTGGTTAATTTTTAATAATGTTGAAATTTCCATGTGAATAATTCAGGTAAATTATTTATTAAAGCGCAGGATAAAGGGACCAGGATGATTACCAGCTGACAGTGTTAGCTGCGGCGTGGCGAGGTGGGTGATGTGGGCGAGGTGCAGGCAGGAGGGAAGGCCTGCGGATGGGCGGTGTCACACTGACCCTCACTCTGGACACCAGGCCTAGGAGGGCTTGGCAGGGACTCCCTCCAAACCCTCTTCTCCCTCCACGGCCCCACCAACAGCCTGGCCACCCGACCCTGCAGATGGCCCCTGGCTCCCTCCGGAGCTCCATGCACCCACCTCCAGCGGCTTCCCTTACACCCCTGCCGCCCCTCTGGCCCCTCTGGCATGAGGGAAGCCTGGAATCCATCTGCAGAGGCCGGAGGGAAGTTTTCTGTGCACCAATCTCATTCTGTCAGTGCAAGTCAGCCCCACAGCAGTGACTGACCATTGCACTTAGATAGGACACCCTGGACCCTACGAGGCTCCTGGGGCCTGGCCAGCCTCACTCCCCACTGCAGCCCATGGCAGCCACTGGTTCCTCTGTGACCCTGCATGGCTGTTCCTCCTGCTGGCACAACGCTCCCTGACGCCTCGCCCGCCCCACCCACCATTCCAGCAGGAAGAGTCCGCAGCCACACCAGGCTGGGTTGTGTCCTCTGCACGTCACCCAGCCCCTGTGGGGTTCTGTGAGCTTGGCCCGACAGGCAGGGCAGGGGCTGCCCCAAAAGGGCCCCTCGACATCGGGAGCTGCCCCTCTGCTGCCCCCTGCCCAGCTGGACAGTCACCTCCACCCTCCCAGGGGCTCATGGCCAGCACCCAGGAGCCCCTGACTCTGATCTTTACACACACCCTCCCCCACCAAGTCACCCAGGCCTGATGCCTCCTCTCTGTGGTCACCTGGGTGACGGTTCATGCCATTTCCTTGCTGCCTCCCGCCTTGTCCTCAACAACCCTGAAGTCCGTCCTCCACTCAGCTTCTCAGGTGGTTCTCAAAGGTTAACACAACCACGTCCCTCCTGCTCCAAACCCTCCATGGCTCCTGAGTGCCCCTGGAATAGAGCCCAGGCTCCTCCTGGGCCCGCAGGTGCCGCCTGCCTCTGCCCTTCTCCGTCAGCCCACGTCAAGATGCCCCGAAAACGTGAAACCCACCCAGATCCCAAAGTCCCAAAGACACAGTGCCAAAGAAAGCGTAAAACATCTCAACATTGTGATTTCACGGCAAATGATAGTATTTGGGATAGGTTGAATTACATAAAACACATTATTAAAATTAATTTTACCTGCTTCTTTTGATTTCTTCCTTCCTTTCTTTTTTTTTTTTTTAAACAGGGTCTTACTGTGTCATCCAGGCTGGAGTGCAGTGATGTGACCTCGGCTCACTGCAACCTCAACCTCCTGGGCTCAAGCAATTCTCCCGTCTCAGGCTCCCAAGTAGCTGGGATTACAGGTACGTGCCACCATGCCAAGCTAACTTTTTTTATTTTTTAGTAGAGACTGGGTCTCACTATGTTGCCCAGGCTGGTCTCAAACTCCTGACCTCAAGTGATCTGCCTGCCTCAGCCTCCCCAAGTGCTGGGATGACAGGCGTGAGCCACCACACCTGGCTTTCATTTTCCTTTGCAGTGCCTGTCACCCGCGTTACTATCATGGACGTGTGTGTATCTGGTCACTGCCTGTCCATGAGCAACGTGAGGTCAGGAATGTGTCTGTCTTGATCCCTGCAGTGTCTTCAGCGCACAGTAGGTAAATCTTCAGCGCACAGTAAGCATAGCTTCAGCATAGGACAATCGTGTCATCAACACATAGTAGGTGTGCAGCACACAGTAGGTAAATCCTCTGCACGTGACAATTGTGTCATCAACACATAGTAGGTGTGCAGCACACAGTAGGTACATCCTCAGCACACAGTAGATAAATCTTTAGCACACAGTAGGTAAATCCTCAGCACACAGTAGGTAAATCCTCAGCACACAATTGTGTCATCAACACATAGTAGGTGTGCAGCACACAGTAGGTAAATCCTCAGCACATGACAATTGTGTCATCAACACATAACAGGCGTGCAGCACACAGTAGGCATTTCCTCAGCACACAGTAGGTGTGCAGTGCCTGCAGGAATGGAGCCCTGGAGGTCTACTGGATGGGGCAGCACTGCAGCTGGGGGTGGAGGAACCTGAAGGAGCAAGTTGGGGGGCCCGCAAGGGGTCATGGGACACCCAGGGAGTGTGGGGAGCTGCTTAGAAGAGGCTGGAGCCCAGGGAGGGCCTGGGTGGGACTGTTACGGGGCGAGTGGGGAGACAGGCTGTGGGCCAAGACCCAAGGCTATAAACTGGGAGGGGCCGTGAGCCCCACCCACAGGGAGCAGCGATCCACAGCCGCCTCTGTGGAGCTCCACGTGTCTCAGCCCTTCGTCCCCTACGGGCCTCTCCATTTGCCGCCTCACACGTCTGCAGCACCTTCTCTTCGAGGCCTCATAGGAACCCAGGTGGGAGACTGGGTTCTCCCCGTTTTCCAGATGAGGATGCTGAGGCCCCAGGCAGCACATGGAGCCAGAGCTCATGCCCAGGTGTGTGCAACCCCAAAGTCCTTACCACCCATTCCCGCACTCCCTCACAGGCGGAGGCAGAAGTACCCCAGAGCCTCCTGCAGCCTCTTCCTGAGCCTGGGAGGAAACTGAGGCAGAGCTGGGCAGTCCCTGCTGTGACCCCACACAGAGCATCTCCCCAGAGACTGGTTTTGTCCGAGGCCAGGAATCCCAGACACAGACCCCCAACCCACGACTTGGGCATTGACCTTCTCAGGTGGTCACGTGGACAGGTGTCCTCTTTTATTAAAACCCAACACATGCAGCCCCAGCCCCCTCCCGCCCACCCCAAAGCCATCGGCCTCCTGCAACAGCGGCACCCTGACCGCCTTCTCTGGCCACAGCCCCTCCCGCTTTAATTACCAGAATCTAGGGCGGCCGGCACACCAGGCGGCTTCGCACTAATTAAAGTGGGGGCTTTACAGGATGGCGCCGTCCCCTCAGGCCCAGGGGACCTCACAGCGCCAGTGACCCACAGGCCAGATCATCCCCGAGTTAAACAGGCAGAGACCAGGCCTGGAGCCTGCAGCCAGGTAGGTGATGGGTGGAAGGGGGGTGCTGGGGGCCGAGGCTCAACCCCACCCTCTGCTCCTCTGCCCTGCAGCCTTGAGATAGTGACTCCACCCCCCTGTGCCTCAGTTTCCTCCCCCATCCTGTGGAGAACACCTGGGCACTCTCAGGGTTCATCCATTGCTTAGACAAACACCACAGTAGCGAACATCGCTGAGCCCTCTGACCACTCTGTGGTCCCCATCTTGCAGGAAAATGGTGGATTCCAGGGGCAGGAGGGGGCAGGAGGGGGCAGGAGGGGGCAGGAGGGGTTCTCAGAGGGGTGGGGGTCCCTGGCTGCAGTGCCTGGGTGGGCAGCCCTCCTGGGCCCTCTTTATGTGGTTCTGACCTGGCTGATCAAACCCTGAGCCCGGGCTGACGACACGGACCCCGAAGGTCCCCAGGGCCCCTCCCTGAGCCTGCAGGCGCATCCCTGCCCCCCGAAGCTCAAACTCACCTCTCCTGGAAATCCCCACCGCATGTGCTCTCCCGGGAGCTGCAGAGCTGAGGGGAGAAGTCCGCTGTGACGTCCACTGTGAAGTCTGCCGTGAGCCCCTCGGGCAGGCCTGGGTCACACCCCACCTTGTCTCTGACTCCTGGGGCCCAGTCCAAGGCATGGTTTGGGGCAGGTGACGGGAAGTTTTTGTTTGTTTGTTTTTTATTTTTGCTTTTTTTGGGGAGAGACAAAGTCTCGTTCTGTCGCCCTGGCTGGGGTGCAGTGGTGCAATCTCAGCTCTCTGCAATCTCTACCTCCAGGGTTCAAGCGATGCTCCCACCTCAGCCTACAAAGTAGCTGGGATTACAAACGTGTCTCACCATGCCCGGCTAATTTTTTTGTATTTTTAGTAGAGATGGGGTTTCACCATGTTGGCCAGGCTGGTCTCAAACTCCTGACCTCAGGTGATCCGCCTGCCCTGGCCTCCCACAGTGTGGGATTACAGGTGTGAGCCACCGTGCCTGGCCAGGTGTCGGGAAGTTTTTGCTGAATGGAATGAGTGAGGGGCCACCCCCAGGGATCCTGGACTGTGCCCACATTAGAGGCACCATTTGGATTTCATGGTGTGGCCCGGGGTGGGGCTGGGCAGCTGAGACAACGCTCATGACGCCAGGGCAGGGCTGGGGTACAGGTCTCCTCAGATCCTGTCTCCCACCCTGCTAGAAAAACACCCCGAGAAGAGCTGATCTGTGGGTGTGGGGCCCACCAGGAGGGAGGTGGGGAGACTGAGGCAGCACAGGGTGGGTGAGGACCGGCCCCTTGGGGGCCTCCTCTCGTAGGGACTGTAGCCTCCCCACCTGGCCCCAGGACATGACTGGCTGCTTCTGAAAAGACCCTCAGCCCATTCCAAGCCTCTCTGCCTCTGCTGAGACCCAGGGGCTCCCCACGAACCTCCTCTCCTCTGCTGGTCCATCAGATGGCTACGGAGCACTGTTCAAGGATGTACAGACGCCCCACGCCCCAGGTCCAGATGCCCCACGTCCCGGGTCCAGACACCCTAATGGCCTGCTGCTCACTCCCAAAGGTGTGCGTGAAGGGTCTGCATCTGCGTTGGAGGCCAGGGTCGCTGCTGGGGGCGGTGGGCACTCAGTGCAGCCCAGCCAACCTGGCTCTGCTCCACGAAGTCATCCAGGGACCCAGGATCCTCCCCACCATCGCTCTGAATCCTCTACAGCCTCAGTCCAGCTGAGGGGAGAGGACAGAGACCTCCCGCGAGATGGCACAGGACACCACGGTGAACATGGCCTCAGCCCTGCACCTGCTGAGTGAGTGGGGAGGCTGCAGCAGGAAGGCCCCGAACCAGGAAGTTGGGGAGAAGGCAGGTTCCCCTGGGGCACCCCCCATCAAAGGGCAGAGAGCTGAGGCCGGGCCAGAGTCACACTCACCGGGCCGCCCAAGGGCTCAGCGGCACAGCTGTGAAGTGGACATCAGCCCAACCCCTCTGGGAGCAGCGGGGATTCTGGGGCCCCACCTCTGAGGGTTGCACTGGGGCCCCACGAGAGAAGGCTCGCAGGGAACCTGGGCAGGCCACCTGGGAGGCTGGGATCAGACTTTCTGGACCCCACCCCAGCTTCACCACTTACTGGCCTTGGGCAGCTGCCTGGCCCCTCTGAGCCTCTCACTGTCCCCATCTGTCCAGTGGGATAATAATGATTGCAAAGTGCCGGAAATCGGAATTATTGATAGAACAGGGCCACAGTCTCACCCTGGCACTGGTTCATGTTGATTTCTGGCTACGGGAAGGCCTGCACAGGTGCCCTGGAAATGCTGGGTGTCTGCAGAAGGCCCCGGCTCCCTGGGACAGAGCTGGCCTGCAGGTCCCCATGAGGCCGTTTCCAGGGAGAGGGGCCCAGCTCGTCCCTAGGTGTGGTGTCCATGGAGACAAAGAGGATCCACTGCCCCCAGTCTGGGGGTCACGGTGACCTGGGGCCCCAGGAGGGAGCCTGAGGGGGGCAGGAGCTTCCCAAGATCCAGCCTGAAAGGCTCCGTCCCTCAGATAATAATAATATGATTATTAAAAATAATCATCAGGCTGGGTATGGTGGCTCACGCCTGTAGTCCCAGCACTTTGGGAGGCCGAGGAGAGAGTACCATTTGAGCCCCAGAGTTCAAGACCAGGCTGGGCAACACAGCAAGATCCCATTTCTATATAATAAAATAAAATTCGCCAGGCGTGGTGGCGCCTGCCTGTCGTCCCAGCAGCTCGGGAGGCCGAGGCGGCAGGATCAGCAGAATCACTTGAGCCCAGGAATTGGAGGCTGCAGCGAACTATGATCGCGTCATTGCATTGCAGCCGGGGTGACAGAGCGAGACCCCAACTCTGAAACACAAATAAACACTTTCAAAAAGGAATGACCAGTGGAACAATCAACATGGAGGGAGGCCTTGGTGCTGTGTCTCATTCGATTCTCACCCCAACTCTCCAGGAGGGAGGGACTAGAGTATCCTCATTTCAGAGATGAGGAGACTGAGGCCAGAGAAGCCAATCAACATGGAAGGGAGCCCTTGGTGCTGTGTCTCATTCCATTTTCACCCCAACTCCCCAGGAGGGAGGGACTAGAGTATCCTCGTTTCAGAGATGAGGAGACTGAGGCCAGAGAAGCCAATCAACATGGAGGGAGGCCTTGGTGCTGTGTCTCATTCGATTCTCACCCCCACTCCCCAGGAGGGAGGGACTGGAGTATCCTCGTTTCAGAGATGAGGAGACTGAGGCCAGAGAAGCCAGGTCGCTTGGCTGGTGCTGAGACCTGCCCGGGTTTCGGGAGAGCAGCCTGCAGCCCCCAGGGCCCCTGGCTGACATCTAACAGCCGGAGCCGGCCACCAGGCCCCACGCCAGGAAGCGTCTCCGGGAAAATTCGTCTCACAGATTTGATTTAATCACAGAGTGCTGATTTTTGCAAAGCAGGTCGTGACCCTGGTCATTTTGTGAAAATGAATTGCCTGGGAAAATGGAAATTGTCACTTTATTATAGGATTAAAAATTTTCAATCCCATTTGAATCAAATGGGAAATAGGGCAGGCCCGTGTCCTTCCGTCCCCCGTTATTAGTGAATTAGGGTCCGTGGGAGAGCTGGGTGGGATTTCATGAACAAGATTTAATTCGATCCTTTACCCTCCAAGCTGGGGTTGCCCTGTAAAGTGGGGATTTCCAGCAAAAAAACCCCACCACCCCCTTCCCCCCCTTTCCTTCCCCAGCCCCCTCTCCCCTCCGAGGGACTTCACAGACTTTCTAGCCACGGCCCCCTCTGCCAGTGCCCCAGGCACAGTGAC
Organism: Pongo abelii; assembly: GCF_028885655.2. Taxonomy (NCBI): domain Eukaryota; kingdom Metazoa; phylum Chordata; class Mammalia; order Primates; family Hominidae; genus Pongo; species Pongo abelii. Next base: position 1,375,974 of record NC_071991.2, read on the forward strand.
TCCAGCCCCCACACTGTGCCCAGGCTGGTCCTGCCCCAGGGTGCCAGTCCCCTCTCAGGCCTCACATCCCTCCAACCCGGGCTGCTCCTGTGTGAAGACCCGCCCAAGGGACGCTGAGGGGTGTGTGCCCTGACCCAGGCCAGCGTCTGATTGTGTGGTCAGATACGAGCCTCCACCCTCAGGGAGCTGGGAACACAGTCCAGCTCCGTCCCATGGAGCCAGACACACCGGGCGCTCAGCAGATCCCTGCAGGGTGGCCGGCACGCTGAAAGTAGTGAGAAGCTGTGATTTTTATACACTCATTTTGTGTGATGAAAAATGTACCTGGCCTGGTGCGGTAGCTCACACCTGTAATCCTAGCACTTTGGGAGGCCAAGGTGGGCGGATCACCTGAGGTCAGGAGATCAAGACCAGCCTGGCCAACATGGCAAAACTCCGTCTCCACTAAAACTACAAAATTAGCCTGGCATGGTGATGTATGCCTGTAGTCCCAGCTACTCGGGAGGCTGAGGCGGGAGAATTGCCCGAACCTGGGAGGTGGAGGTTGCAGTGAGCCGTGATTGTGCCACTGCATTCCAGCCTAGGTGACAAGAGCAAAACTCTGTCTCAAAAGAAAAGAAAAGAAAAGTAAAATGTACCTGAGGTTCTCCATCTTGGTTGGGCGCGGTGGCTCATGCCTGCAATCCCAGCACTTTGGGAGACCACGATGGGAGTATCACTTGAGGCTGGGAGGTTGAGGCTGCAGTGAGCTATGATGGGGCTACTGCACTCCAGCCCGGGTGACAGAGCGACAGCCTGTCTCTAAAAAATAAAAATAAAAATAAGAAAATAAATAAATAGAACACTGGCTGGTCACAGTGGCACGTGCCTATAATCCCAGCACTTTGAGAGGCCACTCAAAGGCAGGAGTTCCAAACCAGCCTGGGCAACATAGCAAGACCCCATCTCTACAAAAAATGTAAAAAATTAGCAAGGCATGGTGGCACACACCTGTAGTCCCAGCTACTGGGGAGGCTGAGGTGGGAGGATCACTGGAGCCCTGGAGGTCAAGGTTGCAGTGAACTATGACTGTACCACTGCACTCCAGCCTGGGTGACAGAGCCAGACCCTCTCTCTCTAAAAAAAAAAAAAAAAAAAAAAAAAACTGAGGCCAGGTATGGTGGCTCACACCTGTAATCCCAGCACTTTGGGAGGCTGAGGTGGGCAGATTGCCTGAGGTCAGGAGTTGAAGACCAGCCTGGCCAATATGGCAAAACCCCTATCTCTACTAAAAATACAAAAATTAGCCAGGCGTGGTGATGGGCGCCTATAATCCCAGCTACTTGGGAGGCTGAGGTGGAAGAACCACTTGAACCCAGGAGTCGGAGGTTGCAGTGAGCCGAGATCACACCACTGCACTCCAGCCTGGGCAACAGAGCCTGATTCCATCTCGAAAATAAATAAATAAATATGTTAAAAAATTAAATATCACGAATCCCCACCGTCAGCATTGCTAGGAGCACAGTTCAGTAGCGTTAAGCACATTCACGTCCTCGTGCTGCCATCACTGTCTGTCCACATAACATTCTGGTTCTCACCTTCCCAAACTGAAACCCTGCCCCTGGTGAACGCCCATTCCTCACTCCCCATCTCCATCTCCCCTGTGTCAGGCTTGTTACCTGTTCCATGGCCCTGACTGTGTTCCATGGACACATCCAGAGCCGAGCCACGCCATCTGTGTGGGGGCTGTGGGAGACGTGTGTGCCCTGACACCCCTCTCCACCAGGTGCTCTCCGGACAGGGGGCGTTCAACCCGCAGAGCCAAATGCTGCCTTTCTGGGCGTGCTGGGACCTGGCTGCTCCATGGGACCAAATGCCCCCCACATTCGTGTGCAGGTAAGACCCCCTGGGCAGGGGCCCACCGCCTGGGGGGGACGACTGTTCCCGGCACAGTAGGAGCGTGGAGGAGGCCGTCTTTGACCTGGGAGAATCCGGGAGTAAGTTGGGGGAGACGGCGGGAACCAAGGCAGGTGAGCTCAGGAGGGAGGCGTGGGGGCGGCTGGGGCTGCCAGGAGTCCACTCTCTACCCTGCAAGGATGGCTGGAGAGAAGTGGGGGCTGACTCAGGAGTGACTAAGGAGTGACAGGTGTTACTCCTGTGTGAGACCCGGGCTGAGCTCCCTGGTTTACACTGGACCCCAGCACTCACTGGCCGAGAGGGGTGATGGGTGAACTCACTCCCCCGGGCCTCAGTTTCTGGGTCCATCAAACGGGGCTGCTCCCCAGGCCTCCTCCCACCCAGTTTGTCGTCTGTGCTCCCCACCAGCTCCAAATACTTCCATGGTATTTATGAGGGAGGCCTGGCAGAGTCCAGCACCGCCGGCCGGTGTGGTCACCCACATCTGGGTGGGACACAGGGCTGCCTTGATTGCCTTCCCGGGCAGGTGCCCACAGGGGCCCAGCCACACACACCAGTCGGCAGAGTAGGCGAGAGGCATCTGCCTTCGCCAGAACAAAATAATTAAAAGAAGATTCGGGAGATCAGGCCAGCCTGTCGCTGGGGGAGGCCGAAACTTAACCCTTCCCAGGCTGGGCTGCACGGGCCAGGCCAAGGCCAGTGGGGCAGGCAGGAGCCAGCATTGTATGCTGAGGCCTAGGACCCCAAGGAAGAGAGACCAGGGGCTTCCCCAGGAGTACCCACCCTCCTGAAAGCATCCTGCAGGGCCCTCCCCATTGTGTCCCCTCTGGGAGCTGCCCCCACCTCCCTAGCTGCTCCACCAACACCTTGGGCTCCCGGAAGGCTGGCCCTTGTCTGGGCTCTGTTCAGCTGCAGAATAGATAGGATACTCAAGCGCCTCCCAGCCTGCCCAGCCTCTGCTCCCTTCCCAGGGGCTCCTCATCTTCTCTGTGAGGACTGACGTGGTCTCCCGCGGGTGCCCATGGTAGCTGGGGCCAGCTCTCTCCCAGACAAGGGGCAGGCACCAGGCCTGAGGTGGCTGACAGGACACAGGATCACCACCAGCCTTTACCTTGAGCTGCAGCAAAGGGGTAGAGGAGGATGGGGCCTCATGCGCCGAGCAGCGCGGTGACACAGCCCTGGCCCGCCTGTCCCAACCGCAAACTCCTGCCAGCTTCCTGCTGCACACCTCGCCAGGGGCCCTGTCCCACCCCCACACACCAGCGTCTTCAGCTTCCTGGGGCTCATTAACCACCACCCCTTCCTGAATATTTTTGGCTCCCATTAGTCAAAGCTGGTTTTTGTGACTTTGAACCAAAGACCCCAAAAGACACAGCACAGGGAGTGAGAGGAAGGCACGTCACGTGCTCTGCAGCCAGGCTGCCTGTCTATTCACCTGAAAAGACCCTCCTGAGGCCCCTGTGTGCCAGGCACTGTTCTAGGTACTGGGGGGATGGCAGAGAACAAGGCCAGAGAACAAGGCAGACACTTGTCCCCCTGAGTGTGCGTTCTACTGGGGCCGGCCAACAAGGGATATGTAAACCACAAATAAATTAGGCAATTTTAAGTAGAAAAGATACTGAGAAAAACGTCCGCTAGGAAGGTACATTCTAGGTGTCTACTGCTGTCCATCAAACCACCCCAGACTAAAGCAGCGATCATCTTACCGCACTCATGAACTCTGCAGGTCCAGTTCAGCCTGGATGCAGAGGATGCCTGCTTGTGGCACCTGCACGTCACTGCTTGAGCTTGCTCACGACATGGTAGCAGGGTTCTGCCAGCAGCTGTCCCAAGAGGACGGACAACAGCCTTTTATGACCTGGCCTTGGAAGTCACTTAGTGTCATTCGGCTGCAGTCACGGCCCCAGATTCCAGACGTTGGAAGATTACCTCCAGGTCTTGATGGGCTGGGACCAAGGTCACATGATCGGAAGAGCATGGGGGAGGGGAAATGCTGCTGCAAGGCAGGGTGGCAGGGCAGGCCCCTCTGCGGAGGTGACAGCAGTGGCCAGGAGAAGCCGACTGAGGCCCGGGAGGGTCCAACTGAGGACAGGTAGGGGGTTGGGTTCTGTTCTTATTGCAGTGGGGTATCACCTGGATGCCCCACCGTGTGCCAGGCTCTATTCTAGGTCCCGGGGTACTGAGGCAAGCAAAACCCAGTCCCAACCTCAGACCTCATGTCCAGAGGAGTCAGAGAAGCAAAAAGGCACAGTTCAGGCTATTTCTCTTGGGGTGCTCTGGGCTGCAAAGGACGGAACACCCAGCTCAGCTCACTCGGCTGAGCAACTCAGGGGCTGGGGGGCATAGCCAAGCAGGCGGACGCTGGGGAGGGATGCTCGATGCCAGGGGGTTCTTGCCAAGCTGGAAGTGTATTCATTAACCCCTCCCACCCCATTCTACAGAGGAAGAACGGAGGTGCAGGGAGGTGAGATGGTCGCTCATGGCCACAGCTAGCTACAGGCCTGAACTTGTACCCGACATCCAGCTCCACAATTCTTGTGCCTTGATCTGCCTTGGGGAGGGGCGTGGGGTCAGAAAAAGACCTGGGTCCGGACGCCCCCAGCCAGTGAGCAGACCCCACATGGGCAGTCTCTGCTGAGAAGACCCTCATGTTCTCCACTGAGCACCCCTAGCTATGAGCAGACCCCACAAGCACAGTCTCTGCTGACAAGACCCACGTGTTCTGTAAATGCAGGGCTGCTGTCAGCCAGGCATCCCCAGAGACCCAAGAGGCACAAACAAGGCCAGGCAGTCCCAGGGGAGGCCAGCAGTCCCAAGGCACCCAGCCCTGCCCTCCTCAGCTGCCTGCGGATGCCCTCGGGGCCTGGGTCTGCAGCCCAGATGCGTATCCTATCTAGCATCAGGACTGGGCACAGAGAGGATGCAGAGCCTATCCGGCAGCTCAGGCTGCTTCCCCGACTGTGTCCTGATGGAACCCCAGGAAGCCCCGATGCCACCCCTTCAGGCCTGGATCCTGCCCCCGGGGCCCCCACATCCCAGCCCTCCTTCCCAGGAATCCCCTGCTGAAGGACTCCCTTCATCCAGTCCCTGCATCCTAGACCCCACCCTGTGGGAGAGAAACTGAAACCCAGGAAGTTGAGCCGTTTGACTGGTGCAGAGCTGGGACACTGACCCAGGATGCCAGCTCGGGCCTCAGCCACACTCGCCGCAGATGCCACCCCTAGCCCTGCCAAGGCTGGGTGCAGACCCTCCCAAACACACACGGCGGGCTTTTATTAAACTTCCTTGTTAATTGCACAAGTAATGCACCAATACATCTGGAGTGAGTTTTAAAACAAATCCCAGACACCATATCATTTCGCTCATAAATACTTCAGTATACAAATGGGGCTTTAAATAATTTGCTGTTTAAATGATGTTTTTTCTCCCGTGAGCAACAGAGTCCATGCTTACAGGCCAGCCGAGGCAGGAAGGCTTCACCCAGGCCCGGTGGCGCCCCACTCTGCCCTCGGCCGGCTCCGTGCCTAGGCCATAGTTGTGCGTGGGTTCTCTGCCATGCAGATTTCATTTTGCACCTTCTCTTCTCTTGAGTTCCACATCAGCAATTCCCCAGTGCTGCTCCCAGCTCGAGAAATATCCGTCCCAAAGGCCTCCTTGGAAGCTGCTGTTAGGCGCAATTTTTCGTGGCTGTAAACACTGCCCTGAACATCTTTGAGCAGGAGGCGCTGTATGGTTTTCGGATCATTCTTGGAGGAGGGATTCCCAGACGCTGGATTCCGCAATCAAAGCACCCGTCCCCAAATTGCTTTCCAAGAAGACACAAACACTGTTGAAATCCTCGTAAATCATGGTTGTTGGGCAGAGGGGGGTGTGTTCTAATGCAGAGGTCACTCAAGCAGGGGGTAGTGGGAGCACACAGGAGCTGGTCTCCAAGGCCACCAACACCGCCTTGCCTGTGGGGGCGGCTGAGCACGTCCTTCTGCTTTTCCAGCCTTAGTTTCCCCATCTGTCAAGTGGCCATGGGTTTGTGTGTGCGGCCGACCCCAGGAAGATGGCTCTCCAGGCCTCGGTGGAGGCTGTCCCCAGCCCCAGAGGGAAGACGTGTCTAGCAGTGCCCTGTCCACCTCACTGCCCGTGCCTGCTCTGGAGGAATTCAGAGACTGCTGGGGAGGGGCTTCCCACGTCTGCAGGGATTGAAGTGTGTTTGTTTTCATGCTTCTTCCCTGGGGCCTCGCCCTGCCCCCAGGGGAGAAAGGCAGCTTTGCAGAACCCAGGCAGGAAAGCAGAAATCTCAGGGCCCAAGGCCCCCAGTCTGCATCTCTCCCAACCTGCTCCTTTCTGGGGGCCAGAGAGGGGATGCCACCTGCCCAAGGACACACAGCATTTTTGTGGCAAAGCACCTCTAATCTGCGGGTTCTCTGGTGTCTGAGATCCTGTAACAGGATCTAACCCCATACAGCAGCCCCGGTTCCTGAGCGGCCTCCGGTGGCAGCACCTGCCAAGGCCCCACCTCTGGGCCCCGTCCTCCTCCAGGCAGGGGCGCCCAGCAGCCGTTTCATAGATGAGGAAACTGAGGCTGGGAGGACCAAGGCTCCCCCCAGGACACCCAACCGGGCTCTCAACCAACCAGCTGAACCCCGGGCTGCGCTCTCCCCGCCCCTGCCCGGCGAGTGCAGATTCCCGCCTATTTTCCGACATCCGCCTGCAGGGGAGTCGGGCGCCAGATGGGATCGAACCCAGCAAAGTGAGAAATCCGGGCGGGGTGGCAGATGGGGAGGTCTTCCCCGGGGAACCCCGGGAGAGGGGAGGACAGCGAGGGCCCCGGGCGCGGCCTCTCGTGTGCCCTCGGCCGAGGGGCGCAGGCCCGCAGCCCCCCAGGGGCGCCGCAGCTGTCACTCCGCGGTGAGTGGCGCCATCCGGATCGGAGATGGGCGCGGCTGCATCGCCCCAGGGTGGGAAGCTCATCCCGGAGGCCGCGGGGCGCGGAGCGACCAGGGACGCCCCCTGCGGGCTGCGGGCGGGAGCGCGGACCCCGGTCCATCCCGGACCCCGCCCACCGCGGACCTCACCCATCCTAGACCCCGCCCATCCCAGATACCGGCCCATCCCTGACCCCGCCCTTCCCTAGCCCCGCCCACCACCGAACCCACCCGTTCAGACCACGCCTATCCCAGGCCCTGCCCACCGCGGACCTCGCCCATCCTGCACCCCGCCCACCACGGACCTAGCCCATTCTTGACCTGACCAGCAGCGACTCCAGCCCATCCTGGACCCCACCTACCGCAGATCCTGCCCGACCCAGCCCACCTAGGACCTTGGCCCACCACGGACCCTGCCCATCCCGGACCCAGTTCACTGTAAGCTCCGCCTATCTCGGACCCCAGCCCATCCCGAATGCCGCCCACCGCATGGTCACCAGCCACCGCGGACCCCACCCACCGCAGGCCCCGCTCACCGCAGACCATCCCCAACATCGGCCCCCCGACACCCACACTGATCCATCGCCCACCTCCGACCCCACCCAGGCAGTCTCAGCCGATGGCCCTGGGACGACTCCAGCACTAATTCGCTGAGGGTGCCCCCACCTCCAGGGCGCCCACTAACCTAAACATTTGTGTGCATTTAATTCCATTTTACAAACGAGGAAACAGGCCCGGAGCGTTAGATCACGTACCCTACTAAGTGGGGCTAGCTGAGACCACTGTGACCCCAGGCAGCCAGTAATGGGATTGCTCCCCAAAAAGGGGCCCTGCTGTGTGGGATATGAGATGGCGGGGAAGGCAGGCAAGAGATTGCAGGCACGTGCTGTGGTGTCGCTGGTGAGGCTGGATTTGCAGGGCCAGACCAGCTCATGTGGAGGGGCAGTGTGGATGGTGCAGTGTGGTGAGGGTTGTCCTTCCTTTCTCTGGACAGGGCAGTGGGGAGGTGGAGGCCGGGACGGAGACCCCAGGAGCCCTGGGGACGCTCAGGCCAGGCACAGACACTGTCAGGCTTCCTGGACCCCTCCCCATTGCACCTGCTTCGTCTGCAAACTGCTCCCTGTGTGGGCAGAGAGGTCCTGGGGGTGGTCTGGGAGTAGAGACGGAAAACCCTGAGGCTCCCACAACCAAGCCCCTCCCTGCAAAGAGGGGGCTTCAAAGGTGTGAGAAGACAGAGGAGAGGCTGGCAAAGCACCCCACATCCCCTTGCCTGGCCCACCTCCTCTCAGGGAGAGAGGAAGATGGAGAGGCAGAGAAACCAAGAGAGACAAGGGGGCCAGATCCCAAAGAAATGCAGCTGGACAGAGGCAGACAGAGGGATGGGAAGGAGAGAGTCAGTGGGGAGAGGTTTTGGGGGAAGATTTTCAAGTTTCTCCTTGGGGTATTTGCACAGAAGGTTTTTAATCTTTGCTGGAAACTGCCTGTGGCTCTGCCCACGTCAGCCAGCAGTGACCACCATGTCACCCATGCAAGGTCGCTGGGCTCAACCCTCCCTGTCAGCCCCAGTGTGGATATGAGCATGGATACCAATATTTCTGTCTCATGCAGGGCTGGGGCGCTTGGGAGGCACAAGGCTCCAGCCCAGCCTTGGGAGTCCAGCACAGCCAAGCCAGCCAGCTACACCTGGCCTGGGCCAGAGCTTCGATCACACAGCCTGCAGAGCTGTGGAAGTGAAGAGGCAAGGAATCATAGAACGGATTTTGGAAGTGACATTGGCCTCCGCTTGAATGCTTCTGCTGACAGGGAGCTCACTACCTCTAGAGACAGCCCACATTGTCTCTGGGCGTCTCCATGAGTTAGCAAGCACATTCTAATTTTCAGGTGGATTCTGTCTCCCTATCACCACTACCTCCCACCTCCAAGCCCTGCCCCGTGGTTTCCACCACTGACCCCTGGAACCACACACACCACACACATTTATTTGACAAACATTTATTGAGTGCCTACTGTGTGCTGGACCATAGGCGTAAACAAGGAGATGAGGCCAGACCTCTTGCGGCTGTCTCCTTAGAAACTAAGTCACGGAGAGAGAAGGGACCCTGCAGGCCTGCACTGCCAAAACCAGAGGAGGCAGAGAACACGCCTCGCCTCTGTATCTCCTGCGTGTCAGACCTCAGCCATCATCCCAACAACGTGGTGGGGGGTGTCATGATTATCTTCGATTTACAGATGAGAAAACTGAGGCTCTGTGTCGGGCACCAGGCAGGCTGCAATGAGCCATGCCTGGTCTTGGCTACATGATGGGTTTAGGGGTGATCATGTGACGCAGGTCAGGCCAGCGAGTCATGAGTGAAAGCAAAGCTGGCCCCCTTTGCCTCTGGACTCAGTTCTGGTCTGTAGCCACGGCAGCTGTCTTGCCATCTGATGGCACTAAGAAAGATGCCAATGGCCGGGCGCGGTGCCTCACGCCTGTCATCCCAGCACTTTGGGAGACTGAGGCGGGCGGATCACGAGGTCAGGAGATCGAGACCATCCTGGCCTACACAGTGAAATCCCGTCTGTACTAAAAATTCAAATAATAATAACAATAATAATAATAATAATTAGCCGGGCATGGCAGCGAGTGCCTTTAGTTCCAGCTACTCGGGAGGCTGAAGCAGGAGAATGGTGTGAACCCGGGAGGCGGAGCTTGCAGTGAGCCGAGATCGCACCACTGCACTCCAGCCTGGGCGACACGGCGAGACTCCGTCTCAAAATAAATAAATAAATAAAAATAATTTTAAAAAAAGAAAGAACCAACACAGAAAACATCGGAACCAAGAGACGGAAAGACGCTGGGTTACGATGACATCATATGAACTCAGGGAACTCGCCGTTCCTGAAGCCGGTGCCCCTTGGATTTTCATACAAGTGAGAGAACAGATTCCTTCTTTGGCTTAAGCCAGTTTGAATTGTGTTTTCTGTCACCAGCAACCTCAAGTACCCTAAGTTCAAAGAGTTTACTGTCCACAAGAAGAGTTTATTGTCCATAAATAAATGGACACTTGTAAGCATCAATGTGTGAGTGTTGAGTGGTGGTAGGACGGCGGGGAGGAAGGCGGGGGCTACATGCTATTATAACATCTGCTAACACTTATCCCACACAAAGTAAAGGGGTGCACATGAATTAGCTCACAGGATCTTTTTCTTTTTTTTTGAAATAGTCTTTGTCTGTCACCCAGGCTGGAGTGCAGTGGCGCGATCTCGGCTCACTGCAGCCTCTGCCTCCCGGGTTCAAGCGATTCTCATGCCTCAGCCCCCCAAGTAGCTGGGATTACAGGCACAGGCCACCACACCCAGCTAACGTTTTTTTTGTATTTTTAGTAGAGATGGGATTTTGACATGTTGGCCAGGCTGGTTTCGAACTCCTGACCTTGAGTGATCTGCCCACCTCGGCCTCCCAAAGTGCTGGGATTACAGGCGTGAGCCACTGTGCCCGGCCGGCTCACTGGATCTTTACAGCAACCCTATGACATAGATTCTGCCAGGATCCCATATCTGAGGATAAATAGTGCTAGCTGCTACGTAAAACAACCCATCAAAGGCCGACGATTTAACAAAACAGAAGTTTATTCCCTGCTCTTGTCCAAAGCAAGTAGGCATTTCACAGTCTGTAGGGGCTCGGGGTCCTGAGCTGAACATGTGGGGGTTCGGAGTCCTGAGCTCCTTCCCACGTGGGGATCCACCCTTCCTCGGGGCCCTGGAACCCACTGGACCTGCCTGGTTGGCCAGTGAGGAAGGAGAGCGGAGGAGGACTCTTGGGAACTCTGAGAAGACTTAGGAGACAGGCCCGAAGTGGCTTCTGACACTCTGCCCACGTTCATCCACCACAGCTCGCTCACGTTTCTGCATCTATCTGCCCAGGAGGCTCGGAAACGCCATCTACCTGGGCCCCCAGGAGGCAAAGAAAAAGGTCTAGTTTTGCTTTGAGAGGTCAACAGGAGACGTCCAAGGTTGCACAGATGGGACAGGACTAAAAGCCAGGCACGACACTTCCGCATAGCTTTCCCTGCACCCTCGGAATCTCTCGAGTGGACTCTCTCTGGGCAGGGCAGTGGCCTGGGGAGGTTGGTCCTTCTAACTCTGGGACGGAGAAACACAAGAATCATATCAATCATATCACGAGGTACTTGTTGATCGTTATTGCATGATCACCTCTGATTTTCCAACTGGTGCTGTTACCTTTAAGTGACTTTGTTGACCCAACCGGTTAGGACTTTTTTTTTTTTTTTGAGATGGAGTCTTGATCTGTCGCCCAGGCTGGAGTGCATTGGCGCAATCTCGGCTCACTGCAGCCTCCACCTCCCGGGTTCAAGCGATTCTCCTGCCTCAGCTTCCCGAGTAGCTGGGATTACAGTCTCCCGCCACCACACACAGCTAATTTTTGTATTTTTAGTAGAGACTGGGTCTTCACCATGTCGGACAGACTGGTCTCAAACTCCTGACCTCAAGTGATCCGCCCACCTTGGCCTCCCGAAGTGCTGGGATTACAGGCACGAGACACCGTGTCCACCACAGTTAGAATTTTAATTTGGGGCAAAGCTGGTGGTTTTAAGGTTGTTGTAATTATAAGATGATGATTTTTTTTCCTCTTTAGGACATAAGCCAGATCAGAGGCCCTCCTTTTCCTAGTGGGAGCTTTTATGAGTCTGCTCTTACAATGCTATAAAGAAATACCTGAAATGGGGTAATTAAAAAAGAAAAGAGGTTTAACTGATGCACGGTTCCACAGGCTGTACAGGAAGCATGGCTGGGAGGCCTCAAGAAACTCACAGTCACGGCGGATTGGAGCAGGCCTGTCTTGCGTGGCTGGAACAGGAGGAAGAGAGTGAAGGCGGAGGGGCCACACACTTTTAAACAGCCAGATCTTGGGCGTGGTGGCTCACATCTTTAATCCCAGCACTTTGGGAGGCTGAGACAGGAGGGTCACTTGAAGCCAGGAGTTCAAGACCAGCCTGGGCAACAAAGCAAGACCCCTGTCTCTCTCTCTCCTTTTTTCTTTTTTCTTTTTTTTTTTTTTTTTGCTTTCTTGCCCAGGCTGGAGTTCATTGGCATGATCTCGGCTCACTGCCACCTCTGCCTCCTGAGTTCAAGCGATTCTCCTGCCTCAGCCTCCCGAGTAGCCGGGATTACAGATGCCCGCCACCATACCTGGCTAATTTTTGTATTTTTAGTAGAGACGGGGTTTCACCATGTTGGCCAGGCTGGTCTCAAACTCCTGACCTCAGGTGATCCACCTGCCTCGGCCTCACAAAGTGCTGGGATTACAGGTGTGAGCCACCGTGCCTGGCCTTGTCTCCTAGTAAAAATAAATTAATGAAAAACAAAAAACAAAAAACAGATCTCATGAGAGCTCACTACCACGAGGACAGCAAAGGGGAAATCCACCCCCGTGATCCAATCACTTCCCACCTGGGCCCGCCCCCCGCACTGGGGATTCCACCTGTGGTCTGGGCCAGGTCGCAAACCCAAATCACATTGACCGGCCTGTCTGTTGGAGCAGGAGCGAGGCTGTCTTGTGGGTCTCCTTCTCGGCTCAGACACGTTCTTCCTCTTTCTCTCTCTCTTTCTTTCTTTCTTTTTTTTTTTTTTTGAGACAGAGTCTTACTCTGTCCCCCAGGCTGGAGTGCAATGGCACGATCTTGGTTCACTGCAACTTCCGCCTACAGGGTTCAAGCAATTCTCCTGTCTCAGTCTCCCAGATAGCTGGGATTACAGATATGCGCCACCATGCCCGGCTAATTTTTGTATGTTTAGTAGAGACAGGGTTTCGCCATGTTGGCTAGGCTGGTCTTGAACTCCTGACCTCAGGCAGTCTGCCCACGTTGGCCTCCAAAAATGCTGGGATTACAGGAATGAGCCACCACGCCCGGCTTGACACTTTCTTTTTTTTTTTTTTTTTTTTTTTTTTTGAGACAGAGTCTTGCTCTGTCACCCAGGCTGGAGTGCAGTGGTGCGATCTCCGCTCACTGCAAGCTCCGCCTCCCGGGTTCACGCCATTCTCCTGCCTCGGCCTCCCGAGTAGCTGGGATTACAGGTGCCCGCCACTACGCCTGGCTATTTTTTTGTATTTTTAATGAAGACGGGGTTTCACTGCGTTAGCCAGGATGGTCTCGATCTCCTGACCTCGTGATCCACCCGCCTCGGCCTCCCAAAGTGCTGAGATTACAGGTGTGAGCCACCACACCCGGCCCCGGCCCGACACTTTCTAACGAGACCCTCATTGGTTTGTTTGCTTGGCTTTCCTCTGCTCTCCGAGTGGACATGAACTCCGCCCATGAGGGCAGGAACCGTGCCTGGCACAGGGCCTGGTGCATGGCAGGAACTCAGAAAATGTTTGTTAAATGAATGAAAGAGGAAAATGGCATGAAAGACAGAAAGTGGATAAATTAGACATGGACTGAATGTCTGCATTCAACCAGAGGTCCCCCCAGGGGCAGCCCAGGCGGAGATTGCAGGGTGCTAGGAGGCCCTGGGCCCCGAGGGGAGGTGGTGTCTCCAACACACTGTATCAGAGACAGTGGGCAGCCAAGCCCTGCCTCCCCACCTCCCCAGGGCCCCTTCTCAGCCTGACTTTTTTTTTTTTTTTTTTGCCTTGTCTTATTTTTTGAGAAGATGTCTTGCTCTGTTGCCCAGGCTGGAGTGCAGTGGAGTGATCATGGCTCACTCCAGCCCCAAACTCCTGGGCTCAAGTGATCCTTCCACCTCTGCCTCCTGAATAGATGGGATCACAGGTGCACACCACCATGCCCTGTTAATTTTTTATTTTTTGAAAGTATTTGCAAAGATGGTGTCTTACTATGTTGTCCAGGCTTTTCTCAATCTCCTGGGCTCAAGCGATCCTCCTACCTCAGCACCCCCAAAGTGCTGGGATGATGGGCGTGAGCCCCCACACCTGGCCAGCCTGCAGTTCACAGGACACTCCCTGATGGAGTCTCTCCAGAGGTCCGGCATCCCCACCTCCTTACAGACCAATGTTGCCTGTCGATTTGCAATGTTTTGAAAGGATAAATCCTCTGTTGGGGAAATGGCTACGCTGCCGGCACAGCTGATGGGCCGTAAGCTGGCGTGGCCTTTCTGGGGGCTCCTGGGTGATGTGCTGCGGCAGGCTCGGAGGGGCTCTCACCCTGGGCCGGCGAGCATGAGTGCAGGTATCCACCCCGAGAGGATAAAGGTGGAAAACAAAGCGGTGGGTTCGGGATGTTCACTGCAGTGTTGTTTGTCACAGCCAAAGGCTGGAAATCAGCTGGCAGCCCATCAGAGGACTTGGGTAAGTAAACGGCAGCCGTCCACCAGCAAGGGCATCGTGCAGGCACTAAACTCGATGCTACAGGAGAATTCCTCGTGGCACAGGAAAGGCCTCATCGTATACCATTGCGGGAAAAGGGCAGGTCATGAACTGGCAGATAGAAGATTCTGATTTTGTGGAAAGAAAAAAATGGACATGTGTGTGCACAGAAGAAAACTCCGAATGGATTGCTGGTGGGAGTGTAAAATGGTGCAGCCACTGAAGAAAACAGCCCGGTGGCTCCTCAAAAAATTCAACTTAGGGGTGGGTGTGGTGGCTCACACCTGTGATCCCAGAACTTTGGGAGCCCGAGGTGGGTGGATCACCTGAAGTCAGGAGTTCGAGACCAGCCTGGCCAACATGGCGAAACCGTGTCTCTACTGAAAATATAAAAATTAGCCCGGCATGGTGGTGGGTGCCTGTAGTCCCAGCTACTCCCAAGGCTGAGACAGGAGAATCGCTTGAACCCGGGAGGCAGAGGTTGCAGGGAGCTGAGATCCCGCCATTGCACTCCAGCCTGGGTGACACAGCCAGAGTCTATCTCAAAAAAAAAAAAAAAAGTGTCTAGAGCAGTCAAATTCATAGAGAGGAAATGTAGGATGGGGGTGCCAGGGGCTGCAGAGGTGGGTGGGGAGTGAGTTTTCATGGGAACGACGTTTCAGTTGGGAAGATGGAGCATTCTGGAGATGATGGTGGTGACTGCTGCATAATACTGTGAGTGTGCTTAATGCCACTGAGGATAAATGATGAGGGTAAAATATGCAAACGCTGCCCCCTTCCATGGCCGTGGCAGGTGTCTCTGATCGACCACGGCACCTTTTCTGGCCAAGCCTCATGTACTAGTTCCCTACTGCTGCTGTGACAAAGTACCCCAAACTTAGCAACCTGAAACAACACACATTTATTTTCTCTCAGCTCTGCAGGCCAGAAGCCTAAAGTGAATGGGCAGGGCTGGCTCCTTCTGTAGGCTGCAGGGAGGACCTGTTTGCTGAGCCTTGCCAGCCCTGGAGGCCCCTTCCTCCTCTTCAAAGCCAGCAGCACTGGGTCTGAGAGCCTCTGACCTCTCTCCCACTCTTACAAAGACCCTTGCTGGGTGACGTCAGGCCCACCTGGGCAGTCCAGGACCCTCCCCCTCTCCAGACCTTCAGCTCACATCTGCAGCCCCTTTGCCAGGTCAGGTGATAGAGGCACAGGTTCTGGGGACCAGGACATGGATGTCTTTGAGTCATTTTTCAGCAGCCCACCCCTGGATCAGCCCTCACCTGGTCACAGCACGTGTGTTCTGATGTCCAATATCATGTGGCCCGTGCTATGCGGACAGCCCGCGTGCAGGGGACAGTCTGTTTTCTTGTTTACTTTCTGAAATCATCTAAGTTTTTCAATGAATAAATTCTTTTGTTTCTCTTACAATCAGATAGATGCTGGATGGATGGATGGATGGATGGATGGATGGATGGATGGATGGATGTAGATATAGATGACAGATAAGTAGATATACATGGATGAGAGATAGAGAATAATCACAGATGATGGATAGATGTAGATAGTGTATAAATGTAAATATTGGCTGGGCACAGTGGCTCACGCCTGTAATCCCAGCACTTTGGGAGGCTGAGGAAGGCAGATCACCTAAGGTCAGGAGTTCGCGACCAGCCTGGCCAACATGGTGAAACCCCATCTCTACAAAATCTCAGCTACTTGGGAGGCTGAGGCAGGAGAATCGCTTGAATCCGGGAGGCGGATGTTGCAGTGAGCCAAGATCACACCATTGCACTCCAGCCTGGGTGACAGAGCGAGACTTCGTCTCAAAAAAAAAATGTAAATATTGTTAGATAGATTGGCAGATAGATGATAGATAATAGAGAAATGATGGATGATAGATAGATAATAAATTATTAATACACAGTAGATAGCAAGATAGAAAGATGATAGGTTACAGATGATTGATAGGTAGATGATAGATAGGTGGATGGATGGATAGATGGTAGAAAGATGATAGGTGATTGATATATAGATAATAAATGAATAGATGGATGGATGATAGAAAGATGATAGATTGATAGGTGATAGATGGATAGAAGAATGAATGGACAGATACACAGATACATACATAGATAGAAAGATGATAGATTATAGATGATTGACAGATAGCTGATAGAAAGATAGATGATTGATATATAGATAATGGATGAATAGATGGATGGATGATAGAAAGATGATAGATAGATTGATAGGTGATAGATGGATAGAAGGATGAATGGATAGATACGCAGATACATAGATAGAAAGATGATAGATTATAGGTGATTGACAGGTAGTTGATAGAAGGATAGATAGATGATTGATAGATTAGATGATAGGTGGATGAAGGGATAAATGAAAGACGGTAAATAGACGATTGATAGATGAATGAATGGATGGATGAATGATAGAAAGTTAGAAAGATGATAGATTGACAGATAGAAAATAGATGACAGATAGATGATAGAAAAATAATCAATAGACAGATGATAGATAGCAAGATAGAAAGATGATAGATAGATTATAAATGACTGATAGGTAGATAATAGAAAGATGACTGATAGATTTGATGATAGGTGGATGGATGGATAGATAGATGATAGATAAAAAGATTGATGGATAGATGATACAAAGAAGGTAGAGAGATGACTGATAGATATAGGTGATGGGTGGATATAGGGATGAATGGATGATAGGAAGATGGCAGATATATAGATGATTGATGATAGATGATGGATGAGTGGTTGGATGGATGATGGAAAGATGATAGGTGATTGACAGATTTAGGGAATGGATGGATGGATGAATGAATGGATGGATGGATGATAGAAAGATGGTAGATAGGTAGATGATTGATGATAGATTATGGATGAGTGGTTGGATGGATGACGGAAAGATGGTAGAATATAGATGATTGATGATAGATGATGAATTAATGAATGGATGAATGGATGATGGAAAGATGGTAAATTGATAGATGATTGATGATAGATGATGAAGGAATGGATGGATGGATGGACGATAGAAAGATGGTAGATAGATTATTGATGATAGATGATGGATGAGTGGTTGGATGGATGATGGAAAGATGGTAGATAGATGATTGACGATAGATGAATGAATGGACGGATGGATGATGGAAAGATGGTAGATAGATAGATGATTGATATAGATGATGGATGAGTGGTTGGATGGATGATGGAAAGATGGTAGATTGATAGATGATTGATGATAGATGATGAATGAATGGATGGATGAATGATAGAAAGATGGTAGATAGATGATTGATGATAGATGATGGATGAGTGGTTGGATGGATGATGGAAAGATGGTAGATAGATGATGGATAGATATAGGTGATGGATGGGTGGATGGATGGATGGATGGTAGATAGACTGATGATAGATGATGATAAGTGGTTGGATGGATGATGGAAAGATGATAGATAGATGATTGATAGATATAGGGAATGGATGGATGGATGAATAGATGGATGGATGATGGAAAGATGGTAGATAGATGATTGATAGATATAGGTGATGAGTGGGTGGATGGATGGATGGATGGTAGACTGATGATAGATGATGGATAAGTGGTTGGATGGATGATAGAAAGATGATTGATATAGGGAATGGATGGATGGATGAATGAATGGATGGATGGATGATGGAAAGATGGTAGATAGATGATTGATGATAATGATGGATGAGTGGTTGGATGGATGATGGAAAGATGGTAGATAGATGATTGATAGGTATAGGTGATGGATGGGTGGATGGATGGATGGTACACAGACTTATGATAGATGATGGATGAGTGGTTGGATGGATGATAGAAAGATGGTAGATAGGTTGATAGATGATAGAAGGATGGATGGATAGATAGATGAAAGAAAGAGAGAAGATAAATGATTGGTAGATAGATAGACAATAGACAGATGATAGATTGATTGATACACAGATGATAGATAAATAATAGAAAGGCAATAGATAGATGATAGATAGTAGACAGACAGTAGGTAGGTTCTTCTGGGTGTGCTGAACACTGGCCGCAGCATCGTCTCCATGGAGTTCGGGTGGTCCTTGCCCAGGTGGAGACAGAGAGTAAGGAGGGGTCAGGGAGTGCCTCTTGGGGGACACAAGGCAGGAGGAGAGAGAATGGGGTGAGGCCAGTGTGCCCAGACACCAGCAAGGGCAGCTGTGGCAGGAAGAGCAAGCAGGCAGGAGGGGACCAAGGGAGGAAAAGGCTGTGTGAGGTGGAGCTGAGCTGGCTGGTGGAGAGGCTTCCTCATCCAAGTCCAGGGTTCTGGGGAGTTGGGGGCAGCTGAGCCCCAGAAAACAGCAGGAGGCAGTGTGGGTGCCCAGTGGGTCCTCATTGCCTCTTCTCTGGTCATTCTCAGAGCCACCATCCCCATTCACAGAAGAGACTCAGAGAGGAACCTCACTCGGCTCATGCAGAGGGACAGGGCTGAGCCAGGACACCAGCCAGTGTGGTCCTGGGCTCTCCCAGAGACAGGGGGCTTTAGGGGTGTGGAGGGGACAGGTGCCTCTTGAGAAGTGGCCAGGATGGGTGTAGAAATGTCTTCAACCATAGCTGGGTGTGGTGGCTCACGCCTGTAATCCCAACACTTTGGGAGGCTGAGGCAGGAGGATCACTTGAGCCCAGGAGTTTGAGACCAGCCTGGGCAACATAGTGGGATCCCCCACAATCTCTACAAAAAATATATTAAAAAATAAAATAAAATTAGCCAGGCGCGATGGTGCACACCTATAGCCCCAGCTACTCGAGAGGCTGAGGTGGGAGGATTGCTTGAACCTGGGAGTTTGAGGCTCCAGTGAACCTTCATCACGCCACTCATTTCAGCCTGGGCAATAGAGCGAGACCCTGTCTCTAAACACATTTTTTAAATCATACATTTTTTAAAATAAATGTCTTCAAATAGCAGGTGCCGGGAGGAGCCAGAGGTGCATTTGGGGTCCCAGAGCCTGGGGCAGCTCATGGGGTCTGGGACCAGCCCTGCATGTGGGGTCCCAGGCTCTGCCCCCCGAATCCCAGGATGCAGTGAGCCCGCGGCAGCAGGAGTCACCATTTGTCAGGAATTCAATTAGGTGAGAGAGTCATTATTAATTTTATAGGCTTTCCTGGTCGGAGGAGGCTGTGCTGGGGGTGAGATCCGGGGGCTGCCTCTTCCCTCCCAGCCTGGGGTCAGCCCGCAGAGGCGGCGTGATGGCACTAGTTGAGGTATTAATGAGATGCCTCTAGGTGCAAATAATAGTTTAATAGGTGTTACTTAACAGGAGCACACGCACCTCCCGCACACACAGATGGCCCACTGCGCCCAGCCTCCCCTCCTTGTTAGAATAAGTAATTAGAGTATACGAAGACTCACTTTGACACTTTAATAAAGTACCAGCCATCACCAAGTTGGTATTTAATAAAATAAAATTAAATATTTATTACATTTTTGGTATGCATCGTATTTAAAACATATTCATCCCCCACTCGCCACCCCCTCCCAGCCCCTCAAGGGTGTAAACCCAGGGGTGCCCCCATCTCACCTCTCAGAAGCCACGACTTGGCGAGATGAGGTTGATAATGGGATGTGTGCGGTGGGAGGGAGAGAGGGAGAGACCCCCAGGGAGGAAGACAGGCAAGAGCCAGCCAAAGGGGACAGGAGGGGAGAGAGGTGGCCTGTGGGGTGGTTGGAAGGCACGTGGGCGGAGGCTGCAGAGACGCCTCTGCATTTGAGACCCCGGTCTTCGTTTCTCTGCTTTCCTGCCCTTCCTGCTCACAGCAGCTCAGGGCTCTGCGCCCCATTTCCAGCTTCTGCTTCTTCATTTCCGGCTTCTGCTGCTTTTTTTTTTTTTTTTTTTTTTTTGTGGCAGGGTCTCCGTGTGTCACCCAGGCTGGAGTGCAGTGGTGCTATCAGAGCTCACTGCAGCCTCAACCTCCTGGGCTCAAGAGATCTTCCCGCCTCAGCCTCCTGAGTAGCTGGAACTACAGGTGCACCATCAGGCCTGGTGAATTTTTAAATTTTTTGTAGAAACAGGGTCTTGCTATGTTGCCCAGGCTGATCTCAAACTCCTGGGCTCAAGCAACCCTCCCACCTTGAAGTCCCAAAGTCCTGGGATTACACATTTCCACCTTTTTATGTATTTGCTTATTTATTTATTTGAGACAGGATCTTGCTCTGTCACCCTGGCTGGAGTACAGTGGTGCAATCATGGTTCACTGCAGCCTCGACTTCCCAGGCTCACGTGATTCTACCACTTCAGCCTCCTGAGTAGCTGGGACTGCAGGCACGCACCACCACGCCCGATGAAGTTTTGTATTTTTTGTAGAGATGGGGTCTCACTGTGTTACCCAGGCTGGTCTCGAACTCCTGGGCTCAAGCAATCCTCCTGTCTCAGCCTCCCAAAGTGCTGAGATCACAGGCGTGAGCCCTGGCGCCCAGCCCACGTTTCCAGCTTCTAATTGGTGGAGTGTGAATCGCCACCGAGCCCCTGCCAAGCCAATCCCAAGCTGAGTGTGCGCCCGGGACCCCAGGACGGCTGGGCCCAGGGGCTCACCTCTCAGACGAGGGGCAGGTGTAATTGGGGTGGGAGAGACCCCAAAGCTGCTCCAACTCCCACCGCCCCAGTGACCAGCAGGGATCCGTCCCATGGATTCAGTGGGGGCCATGGGGACGGACTGGGAAGCACTCTATGTGTTCCACAAGATGCAGAAACACAGAAAGGCCGAGACGCTCCCAGAGGCTGTGTCCCTCCCAAGTGGAAGCCTCTTTTCTCCTTCTTTCTTCCCCTGTACCCCCAGGCTCTGCAGCTGCCATAAAAACATTTTTTTTCTGACTACAAACGATTTTTTTAAAGTTAAGGGTAAAAAAGTAGAGAAGGGGAAGATGCTTGGGGTAAAATGCCTGCATCTGAGAGCACTGCAGTGTTCACCCCAGAGCAGGAAGCTTCCGGCTGCAGGAGGAGGGCTGGGCACGGACTGCTGGGAGGGTCCACTGGATTTGAATGTGGTGCCACCCAGCTGTGAAACGTCCGGCCACAGGGACACCAACGCCCCCGCCCTCGGCCCCCACCACCGGAGGAGCCGGAACGCAGCTCTCACTCCAGGCAGGATCATGTGTCATGGTGCCACGCGTGTTCTCCATATGTGTGCAACAAAGACGGCCACCCAGAGCGGCCAGAAAGTGGAACTGACCCAAACGCCCACCCACAGGAGAGTGGATGAGCTACCACGCGGTGGAGTGCTACGCAGCCATGAAAAAGCACAGCCCTCAAGGATGAACCCTACAAACCCAACACTGAGCCAAGGGGCCGGCCCTGTCGGGGAACCCCATGCACGGCGCTCTGGGACTGTCCAGTTTGCAGATGGTGGTGAGAGCCGGTCATCTTCCAGCCTTTTCCGACGTGTGACAAGGGCTCGGCCCAAAGCCTCCCTTCCGAGAGGCGTCTTTGAGGCAGCCCTGCCCCTACCCCCAGTTGCGCCAGACACAACTGCCTCCCTGTGGGCATCACCCTGGAGGGCAGGGGTCCCTACCTCGGGAAGGCCCGCAAAGAAGAATCCTTAGCCCCACTCCATCCTTCTCTGCCGCTGTTCCACCCCCTGCCCCAGCAGGAACAGTCTCTACCCCATCGTCTGCCTCAGCATGGACAGCCTCAAAAGGCCCCTGCTCCATCCCTCTCTCAGCGGGGGTGGCCTGCAACGGACAAGATCCCCGGCCTGCCGAGGAGGGGCAGGAGGTCTTGCTGCCTTGCCCCCGCCCAGTCCCTGCTGCCTCCATGGCCGGACCCCCAGCTTCCATGGGTGGGAGCCTGCACTGGGCTGCATTGGAGCCCGAGGCCAAGAGGAACATCAGCAACACGGGTTCCATCTTCATGGAGCATTTGGATGTTCTGCTCATCGTGGACTTTTACAATTAATTTTGAAAACTTTAAAGATTGGACCTAGGCCCAGCCGAGTCCGTGGTCACATCGGGTGCAGGGAGCCAGGGGTCAGGGCTGCGGCTTCCCCAGAGGCCGAGGAGCCTGGGTGGGTCCAGCTGGGGCAGGGGTGCGGGTTCCAAGGACGGCTGAGTCTACACAGCAGCACCGCTCAGCGGGACACGGGCCGCGGCGCCTGCTCCAGCCTTGGGCTCTCCTTTCCCTCTCAGTCTCTCCTCTTTCTCCTTGTCTCTGTCTCTCTCTCTCTCCTTGTCTCTGTCTCTCTCTCTCTGTATCTCTGTTTCTCTCTCTCTGTCTCTCCCTGTCTCTCTGTCTCTGTCTCTCATCTCTGTCTCTGTGTTTCTGTCTCTGTCTCTGTGTCTCTCTCTGTCTCTCCCTCTCTGTCTCTATCTTTCTCTGTCTCTCATCTCTCTGTGTCTTCTCTCTTTGTCTCTGGTTCTCCCTCTCTCTCCCTCTGTGTGTGTGTCTGTCTCCCTGTCTCTGTCTCTATGTCTCCCTCTGTCTCTTCCTCTCTCTCTATCTTTGTCTCTCCCTGTCTCTCTCTCCTCATCTCCTCTCTGATGTTTGTGGCTGGACCCCTGCAAGCCCCAGCTCAGGGATGGAACCTGCTGACCTCACTGACCGCCTTCTGCCCCCACCTGACCCCAGGCGCCTCGCACGCCATCTCACCCCTTCTTACAGCAGCTCTGCCACCTGGGAGCCATCACATCCCTTCTACAGACAGGGAAATGGAGGCTGTGGTGGAGATGTGATGTCCTGCCCCGGCAGGGTGGGTGGAAGGCGGGTGACTCCCCTAGACCCGTCTCTTGGCCACCAGCTCCCTGGATCCCATCTCCTGACCCGTGAGCCCACTCCTGGACACGGGTGTGGCTGTAGCAGGTGGGGCAGGCCAGGGCAGGGCAGGCCAGGGCGGAGCAGGCCGGAGGACGTGGTCACCTGGCTGTTAGCACCCCCTGGGAGGGTGCTTGCAGATGGGAGCTTGGGTGGGGTGAGGTCACAGCCCAACACTGAGGGAGGGAGGAGGGAGAGGGGTCCTGCCTCAGCTCAGACCCGGCCACTGCCTGTCACATACCCCACCTGTGAGAAACAAATCACACTCGGGCGACCCTTCTCCGATGGGGAGAGGGCCGTGGGGTCCTCTTGGACAGAAGGGGAGCGAGCTCCAAGGCTGGAAGCCAGTGAAGGGGGTCCCCAGCCCCGGGTATCACCCGTGCCCATTCCGCCTGCCTGCTGTGAGCCTGCTCAGGCCCCTGGCCTCCTCCTGCCTCAGGTCTCAGTGGGGAGAACCTCCTGCCAGCCTCTCAGGACCCCCAACTCAGCAGCGTGGCTGGGCCACTGTGTCCAGCTGCGTGATTGGGCCCTGAGGGTCCCTACCTTGCAGACCTCAACATTTTGTTGACGTTCAACTGTGTGGCCGGTTGTCGGTTTCTGTCGCCGGGGTGAGGGATTCTTCCCTGCCTGACGCTGGAGGGGTCTATACACAGGGCCCTGCGTAGACCTCGCATGCCTGGGAGTGTGAAGCTAGGAAGGGACCCCTGCTACAGACCTTCCCACCCTGCCCTGCAGCCTCTGGGACTTAGCGAGTCACCCTCAGAGCCTCCTATGCTGCAGGGAGCCAGGAGAGGGAGCTGGGGGGACAGAGGGGACCCCCTAGTCACCAGAAGGCCAAGTGGCTGCGGAGGCCCCGCCTCCTCCGCCCCTCAGGTGTGATGGAAAAGGAAGCTTACAGCTGCCCTTGGCCTAGAAAGGATAAGAACCGCCTCCCTCATCAGTGCCCGTCTGACGACCCCGGCTCGGGGCAGTCACACGTCGCTCCTGAGCCACGCACAGATCCCCTCGAAGGCTCCCGAGAGCAGGTGCGGGGGCTGGCAGGTGGACACACCATCCACACGTGCGCATGGAACACCTGCTCTGTGCCTGCGGCCGAGGAAGTGGGACCCACTGTTTCTCCCTTGACTCACTCTGGGCCCGAAAACTCCAACATTGGGGTCCCACCGTCAGGGTCCTGCTCCAGGCCTGCACCCCGACCGTCCGCTCCCCACAGGAAGCCCCTGACCCCACCTCCCTGGGCACTGACGGGTCAGGGGACAGAGTGGCAGCCTCTCCTCCGGGGCCGACGTGTGTGGCTCTGACACGGGGACTTTGGGCTCTGGCCAGGGGGCAGGGGACCTCGGGGGTCCTGCGGCCACCCCGGTCTCTACGACTCTACGGAAGCTGCTCTCCAGCCTCCAGTCATGCCCGACACCACTTCCTTCCCCCGTGCCCGGGGAGCCGGTCCCCAGAGCCACCCACTGCTGGGGATGGTCCCTGAGCCCCGTTGCCAGGCAACCGCCGGGTGCACCCGGGCAACTGCCATCCTGTGTCTGGCCTGGGCTCCGTGTTTCCACCGCATCAGTCCCAGTCCCCGGAGCGGCACCCAGCTCAGGGCCCAGGCAGCCCTCCTGGCCACAGCACCCAGGCAATGGGGCCCTCAGTCCTCCCCGCCTCATGTCAGCTGCCCAGGCTGGAGTCCAGGGAGACTGATGTGGGCTCCCCTCCCCAGGCTGCAGACGGGCCTGGGTCACCGGGGCAATGGTGGCCTGGTCGGGGAGCCAGGCACAGTGCTCAAGGCCGTCTCGGTTGGCCCTGTGGGCCTCGTCTTCCCTCTCCTGAGGACAAGGCGGGTGGCATGGTCCCCTCCAAGGGACAGGGGTGCTCAGCCTGCTCTGCCGTCCTTCAGCGTGGAGGCCTTGCAAACTATGAAACTGCCCCCCGCCGGTGCCCCAGGTCTCAGCAGCTGTGAAAGCCATGTCTGAGAAATTGTACAAACAGCCACAGCTGCATCCCCATCAAAATTGGTTTCAAACAGCAATTAGCACTTCATTAATAATCAATGAGGTGCCAATTTACACATCGCCCAAGAACAAATTGTGGATTCAGTTTGGCCAGGACGGGGAGGGCGCTGGTGCCAGCCCAGGAGTGGCGAGGAGGGTCCCAGCGTGCCGGGAGGGGTGCTGGGCTCCCACAGTGGTGGTGGTGGTGGTGGTGGGAGGGCAGGTGGGGACGCCAAAACACACCTGTGAATGAATTGATGCCTCCCACCTGTGGGGGCCAGGTGTCTGCAGAGGCCCCATCTCGTCCGCCCCTCGTGCAGGATGGAAAAGGAAGCTTACGACTGCCCTTGGCCAAGGCAGAACCCAAAACCACCTCCCGGCCGGGCGCGGTGGCTCCCGCCTGGAATCCCAGCACTTTGGGAGGCCGAGGCGGGCGGATCATGAGGTCAGGAGACAGAGACCATCCTGGCTAACACGGTGAAACCCTGTCTCTACTAAAAATACAAAAAATTGGCCAGGCGTGGTGGCAGGTGCCTGTAGTTCCAGCTACTCGGGAGGCTGAGGCAGGAGAATGGCGTGAACCCGGGAGGCGGAGCTTGCAGTGAGCCGAGATTGTGCCACTGCACTCCCCACTGGGTGACAGAGCAAGACTCCATCTCAAAAATAAAATAAAATAAAACATAAATATAAAAATTAGCCGGGTGTGGTGGCAGACACCTGTAGTCCCAGCTACTTGGGAGGCTGAGGCAGGAGAATGGCGTGAACCCGGGAGGCGGAGCTTGCAGTGAGCCGAGATTGTGCCACTGCACTCCCCACTGGGTGACAGAGCAAGACTCCATCTCAAAAATAAAATAAAATAAAACATAAATATAAAAATTAGCCAGGTGTGGTGGCAGGCACCTGTAGTCCCAGCTACTTGGGAGGCTGAGGCAGGAGAATCACTTGAACACGGAGGAGGAGGTTGCAGTGAGCCGAGATGACGCCACTGCACTCCAGCCTGGGTGACAAGAGCAAGACTCTGTCAAAAAAAAAAAAAAAAAGAAAAAAACACCTCCCTCAGCAGTGTCCCTCTGTGGGGTCCCAGCTCGGGGTGGTCACACGTTGCTCCCGAGTTACACATGGATCCCCTCGGAGTCTCCAGAGAGCAGGTGCGGCGCCGGCAGGTAGACACACCGTCCACACGTGCGCGTGGAACACCTGCTCTGTGTGCGTGGCTGAGGAAGTGGGGCCCACCGTTTCTCCTTTGATTCTCACGGGGTAGGTGAGGCCTTTACTGAGCACCTGCTGTATGCACACCATCCTTCACCCTTCACACAGGGGCTCCCCACTTCATAGCCAAGGATGCAGGGCCCAGTGAGGGGAGCTGGGCTTGATCTCAGACATCTGGGCCCACATGCCAGCATCCCACCATGCACCATGGCGCCCCTCACTGTGTCCCCATCCCATCTCTGTGTATGACCCCTTTCCTAGCACCCAGCAGCTGCCGTCTGTCAGTCAAGGAAGGCTTCTCGGAGGAGGAGGTCAGGTCAGAGCACTGCTTTTACCTCTGCTCCCCACAGACCAGGCCTTTGCCACTGCTGTCCCCCTGCCTAGCATACCCTCCCCAGCTCAGCTCAGGTTTCCTGGACGCCTTCCCCACTCCACCCCCTGTCCCGCTGGCTCCTCACCATGTTGACACCTGTCTAGGAGGTGGTTCCTCTCAGCTGCCTCAGTGTGCAGTAGGTGCTCAGTAAATGCAGTGTGAGGCGCTCCTTCATACCGGAGGAAGTCCTGCTGCAGGCCAGGGCAGAGGCCAGCTGGAGACGCCGTGAGGCTGACTTAGGGAGGGGCAGCTGCTGTCACGGTGTACGGTTCCATGACTGGGGAAGGGCACCTGGAGGGAGAGTGCTCCTGGCGGGGGAACAGTCTGTGCCAAGCCCCTGAGCAGAGGCACCTGGGCCTCAGGGCACGCAAGAGGGTGGATCCCGGTAGAGACAGAGGAGAGGGGGAGGGACAGAGTCAACCAAGAAGGGGTGTGGGTTTCTTCTGGGGTATTAGGCAAGAGATGCAGGATGTACCCTGGGGTCCGCGGGCTGCCGTGTGAGGCTGGCTGGGAAGGGACACAGAGAGGCCATGGAGGGGTCTCAGCATCATGGTGGGGAGCTGAGGGTCACGTGCACCCAGGCATGGCCGTGGGCGGACGGAGAGGGGCAGGGGCAGCGCCGGCGTTCTCAGCGCCCCCGGATGTCGTTAGCGGGTAAGGAGACTCCCAGCTGCGGCCACACAGGACTTCTCTGGTTCCACCCTGGTCCTGGCCCCCGCACCGCCTCCTGTCTGCACCCACCACCCTCACCGAGAGATTGAATTTACAACGCACTCTAACACATTTAAATCCATTTATTGCAAAATTACTTTTCAATAATTACATCACCGTGCCGACTGCGTTGCACAATGAAATTAGCATGAGGGATATTAGAGAGAATATAAAATTATAAGAAATATTGAAATACCTCTTTCCCGTCTGTCTTCATGAGGCCCCGTAGCTTAACTGGGAAGCGGGTGCATGTCATGGATGAGACTGGAATACACAGAGTGTAATTTTATAATGTCTTTCGTATAAATTAATTATAACGGTTATAGCAGCTTTACATTATTGGGTTGAAATTTCCCTCCAGTTGAGCCTATTAGAGGAGAATTAGTGGTCCCAAGCCCCCTGGGGCCACACCAAGGAGAGTGGGGGAGGGAAAGGAAGACAGACCTGGGCTTTGGGGTCAGGCAGATCAGAGTTCTAATCTTGGCCCTGCTGTGTGTCTTCAGAAAAGCCACTTCACTTTTCTGAGCCTTTTTAAAAAAAAAACAAAAATCCAGGCCGGGCGTAGTGGCTCACGCCTATAATCCCAGCACTTTGGGAGGTTGAGGGGGGCAGAACACTTGAGCCCAGGAGTTGGAGAACAGCCTGGGCAACATAGGGAGACCTCGTCTCTACAAAAAAATAGAAAAAAATAGCTGGGCGTGGTGGCACACGCCTGTAGTCCCAGATACTCAGGAGGCTGAGGTGGGAAGATTGTTTGAGTCCACGAGGTCAAAGCTGTAGTGAACCAAGACTGCACCACTGCATTTCAGCCTGGGTGACGGAGCAAGACCCTGTTGAAAGGAAGGAAGGAAGGACGGAAAGGAGGGAGGGAGGGAAGGAAGGAAGGAAGAAGGAAGGAAAGGAAGGAAGGAAGCAAGGAAGGAAAATCTCAGGGTTGGCCGGGCGCCGTGGTTTATGCCTGTAATCCCAGCACTTTGGGAGACCTATGCGGGCGGATCACCTGAGGTCAGGAGTTCGAGACCAGCCTGGTCAACATGGCGAAACCCCGTCTCTACTAAAAATACAAATAAATTAGGCAGATGTGGTGGCACGTGCCTGTAATCCCAGCTACTCGGGAGGCTGAGGCAGGAGAATTCCTTGAACTCAGGAGGTGGAGGTTGCAGTGAGCCGAGATTGTGCCATTGCACACCAGCCTGGGTGACAAGAGCAAAACTCTGTCTGAAAGGAACAAAGGAAGAAAGGAAGGAAGGAGAGAGAGAGAGAGAGAGAGAGAGAGAGAGGAGAGAGAGAGAGAGAGAAAGAAAGAAAGAAAATAAATCTCAGGGTCCTTCCCACTTGCCATCTGCTCTGCCTGCTCTCTGACTAGCGCCATCCAGCATCTGTGCACTTTGTACCCTCTGTCCATGCCCATTGGCATGTCCCTGTCCACATAGGTGAAAATTTTCACAGCCAGCCTCCTGGCCATGTGCACAGGGGCTAATGTGATACACAAGTTCTACCGGCCGGACCTGATGATGCCTGAAAACCCACCAAAGTCTGGAGAACTCGAAGGGGATCTTTAGGGACTGAAAGAGACAGCACAAACCTAAATTTCTCAGCAGTAGAAACTTAAATACAACTAAACCAGTCTCAATCTCCTGGGTTTAAGTGATCCTCCCACCTCAGCCTCCCAAGTAGCTGGGACCACAGGAACTCACCACCACACTCACCACCTAATTTTTTTTTTTTATAGATGGGGGGGTCTCACTATGTTGCCCAGGCTGGCCTCGAACTCCTGACCTAAAATGATCCTCCCTCCTCAGCCTCCCAAAGTGCTGAGATTTCAGGCATGAGCTAGCCCACCCAGCATAAGTCTTGAGTATGTTTTTTTTTCATTTTTTCAATCACATGATAGGAAAATGAATTAAATATGTATTTCTTAATTTATTGAGCCAAACTACTTGTCCTTAATCACCTAGTCCAATGCTAACTGTGAGAGGAGGTGCTTGGTATTAACTGATACATTGAAATTTCATTAAAGTTTGATTGATATTTCTTGAAAACTGTCAAAGTGCATCTCCTCAGCCTCTTGAATGTGGTTTGGAAGATATTTAGTCTTGAATATCACGTGAGATAGAGTATTTGCAAGGATACTATATGGGTTGTCTTGATTTCATATAAATCAACAGTGAAAATCATTTTCAAACTAAACAAAAATGAAAACAGAAACCGCAGCAATGCTAATGCTTGGCCATCTTGCTGGAGGATGAGGTAAGCATGAAGCATTGGTGTAGTAGTGACCTACGCTGCGTAACAAATAGCACCCAAACTTAGTGCTTAGACAACAGTAAAAGTTGATTAGCACTGGAGGTGTCTGAGGGTTGGGAATGTGGGAGAGGCTTGGTCAGGTGGCCCTGGCTGAGGCTCTCATGAGGCTGCAGTCAGGAGTCAGCTGGGGCTGTGTCATCTGAAGGCTGAACCAGGGCAGAAGGATGCCCATCTAGGTGACCTTCAGGTCCTGCTGGCTGTTGTCTGGGGGCCTCAGCACTCCCTGCATGGGCCTCTTCATAAGGCTGCTTGGGGTTTCACATGACACAGTGGCTTCCCTAGAACAAGTGACCCAAAGACCAAGGCGGAAGCCACAGTGCCTCTGTGCCCTGCACCTGAAGTCATGTGCCATCGTCTCTCCTGGCCTCCTGTGGTCTCATGGGTCAGCCCTGATTCACACGTGCAAGGGGCTGCACAAAGATGTGAAGATGCTTGGAAGTGGTAAACCTGGGGCACCTTCTCACTTCCACCCACCCTGTCTGCAGAACCCAGGATGAGTGAGACCCACGGGGGCATCTGTGGGAAAAGCCGGTGCGTGTATTTCCTTTCCGGTCGATGTAGTTTGGATGACTGTCCCCTCCAAATCTCATGGTGAAATGTGAGCTCCAGTGTTGGAGGTGGGGCCTGGTGGGAGGTGTTTGGGTTGTGGGGGTGGATCCCTTGTGAATGGCAGGTGTTCTCCCCACAGTAATGAGGGAGTTCTCACTTTATGAGTTCGTGTGAGATCTGGTTGTTTAAAGGAGCTTGGCACCTCCCCCTCCTCCCTGTCACTCTTGCTGCCTCTCTTCCCATGTGATGCACTGGCTCCACGTCACCTTCCACCATGATTGGAAGCCCCCTGAGGCCTCATCAGAAGCAGATGCTGGCACCATGCTTCCTGTACAGCCGGCAGAACTGTGAGCCAAATCAACCTCTCTTCTTTATAAATTATGCAGTCTTAGGTATTTCTTTATGGCAATGCAGTGGACTAACACATAGACACTTGTGGTGCTGGCATCCAGGAAAGGCCAATAGTAACTTCCAGGTGGGGATGGAGCTGGGTTGCCCCCTGGGAGCCAGGGCCTGGAGGGGCAGAGCAGGCTGGTGCCAATGGGCAGGAGGCAGGGCTGGTAGAGGTCTGGGCCTCCACCGATGCACCTGCCCCCCCCAGCTGTGAGCCCACTCTGGCCACTACAGGGCAGGGCTGGGGATGCCTGATGGGTCTGGAGGTCCAGTCATTTCCAGAGTCTCTGTGATTCCCCAAAATCATGAGGAGCTGAAGGGGGGACATAGGAATGATAGAAACAGCATGAGGGCCACACATAGCACCACCCACCTCTCAGAGGCCTGCACTTCTTGGGGTTCTCCGTGACAGGGTTTTGGGGGCATCCACTGAGAGCTGGAAGTGGGTCCTATGGGTGAGATGGGCTGGGGTGAGGTGGGTGTGCCCCATTTCGATCACTCTGGGGCAGATGAAACTGACCCATTCTCAGGAGCTCACAAGGGCAGGGCTGGGGCCTGTGGGGTGCCCGGGCTCCACGGTGGAGAGTGGGCACTGCTCTCTGTCCTTGCAGCTGTTTTAGGGCCGCCGGCCAGTCTTCCTCACCTCCGGATTTCAGATTCTCCCCTCTGCAGCCAAACATTGCTCAGTAAGTGAAAGGAGAACTCAGCCCTCTCAACAGGCCCTGGGTATAGCCAGAGGGATACCCGTGGGCCTGGCAGTGAAGAAAGATGTGACCACAGTCCTCTGAGCCGGGGACCAGGGCCAGGCAGAGGGAGGAAATCATTGCCCTCTCGCTGAGTCTGAAGAGAACTGGGGGCCTGGATTCAGGGTAAGGGGACACGGCATGGCCACAGTGGGAGGTTGGCAGTCCCTCAACATGGTGGCAGTGGAGGGGCTTAGGAGCAGGAGCCTGAGGGGGCACCATGGCAGTGAGCCAGCCCTACTGTGCGCTGGGAGCAGATGCCCCAAGAGGAGTCAGTTCTTTTCAGCATAAGTCCCTCCTGTGCCTGAGCGCCACAGCCAGGCCTGGGTTGGGGTCATACAGGAGGGCGGCAGCCATGCTTGGCCAAAGTGATCCAGTGGGAACCCAGACAGAGGAAGGCAGAGACAGTGGAGGAACTGGTGAGGGGCCTCCAACATGGGCAGGGGGCAGAGAGTGGCAGCCAGGATGGACATGGGCCCATCTAAACCTTCTCCTGGATCCTCCCACACCTGGCACAGAACGTGTCCCAGCATGGACTTCCTGAGCAGATAGGAGGGGCCCCCAGAAGAGGGGAGGATGCCCCCAAAGGCAGAGGGCAGGGGTGCAGGGTGGTTCCTTCAGGGAGCAGCCTGGGCTCCACGTGGAAAAGATTCTCCCCCCAACTCTGCCAGTTTCCTGGCCAAGATTGGGGGCTTTGGGGAAGGCTCTTCAAGCCCAAGGCCAGCAAGCCCCTCATGGCTGGACTCTCAGCATTCATTACCCAAGCCTCAGCTATGTGCTCAGTCCTGTGCTGGGCCTTAGAGGTACAGGGTGGTTCAGGCCTGCCCTGCCCTCAAGGAACCCGGATTACTCTCCCTCACAAGCGCAAGGGTAATCTGGGAAGAATTCCTACAGGAGGTAACCTTTGAGCTGAGTCTGAGAGGCGAGGACTAAGAACAGGTACAGGCATCATGCATTCCCTCCAAGCAGCCCATTTTACAGAGGAAAGGAAATAAGCCACTGGCTCAGAGACATGGGGGGGCATTGGTTTCTCTTGCTGCAAAACACAGGACCACAACTTGATGACAAGAAATGACACATGTCTAACAACTCGCAGTCTCTGTGGCTATGGATTCTGGCCACGGCTCGGCTGGATCCTCCATGCAGGATCCCACCTGGCTGCAGCTGCATGCTGGGATGTGTTCTCATCTGCAGGCTCGGCTGAGGAGGAATCCACTTCCCCTGGCTGCAGCTGCATGCTGGGATGTGTTCTCATCTGCAGGCTCAGCTGGGGAGGAATCCACTTCCCCTGGCTGCAGCTGCATGCTGGGATGTGTTCTCATCTGCAGGCTCAGCTGGGGAGGAATCCACTTCCCCTGGCTGCAGCTGCAGTGGTGGGCTGCATTCTCATCTGCAGGCTCGGCTGGGGAAGAGTCCGCCTCCAGGCTCTCTCAGGTTGTGGCAGCCTGCATTTCCCCGCAGGTGTTGGGGTTGGGAATGCCAGCTTCTCTGATGGAGGCTGCTCCCAGGACCCCACCACATGGCCCTCTCTTGCTGTGTGGCAGCCTGGTACTCCACAGACAGCCAGGGAGACATCTCAGAGTGAGTCTGCTAGCAAGGTGGCATCTCAGACATGTAACCCAGCCCATGGGAGTGGGATGCTGTCACCTGCACCCTATTCTATTGTTTAGGTGCAAGTCTTGGGTCCTGCCCACACCTAAGGGGAGGGGACCCCATAGTGGTATGAACCCCAGGAAGTGGAGATCATGGAGCCTCTTGGGGTCTGTCTGCCACAGGGGGCTTGCCCAGGGCCACACCTCCTGAACTGGCTTCCCAGACCCACCTGACCACAGTGGAAGCGATACCTGGGTCCACCTCTAGCCCTGCAGAATCTGCCCCCACCTGCTCTGTCCACCTGAGGCCTCCTCTTTTCTTCCCAGGTGGGTGTCTGGTTATGGGGGGATTGGAGAAGGCACTTGGGGTGCAAGAACACAGACACTTGAAGGAAGAGGCCAGGGAGGGGTGGTGCAGGCCCCAACGAGCCTGGGCTGCTGTGCCTGGCCTGCGCCACAGTCTGGAGAACCAGGACGTCAGGGGCCACTGGGGTGGGGAGTCAGGGGGGCAATGCCCCAGTCTCAGCCCCCAGCACCCAGCGTTGTCCACACCTCCTCACAGAAAGCAGTTCCAAGCACAGCCTAATTTATTAATGAGGACAGGAGGCTGCTGATGGCAGCAAACGCCCACCAGTCCGGATCGATGGGGGCCCCGATAGCAGAGTGATTGGCCTGCTGCGTCTGGAGTCTAACTGCAGCACCGGGCACCTTCCGAGGGGCTCGCACCGTCTGACTGCACCCCGGAGACTGCCAGGGTTAATTGATGCAGCTGCGTGCTCCCCGCCCACAGGACTTCTGGTGGGATCCCCCGGAGTCTACTATTAACTAAAGTGTTTAACAAAGTGCTAAAGAGACCATTTCCAATACACACTTCAAGAGCCAGATTAAAAGAAGAGTGTCCCTCTCTGGGCTGTGGGACACCCCCAAATCCCTGGAAGAAGACACGGGAGCCCAGAGCTCTGCTGTTATCCATGCAGAGAAGCACCAGCCTGCAGGCTTACCAGGTGCCACATGGCCAGGGGGGCCCAGGGACAGCCTCCCAGCCTCCTCTCTCAGGCTATCCCTGGGTCTGGGTCCCAGACGGGGCTCTGCTCGGGAGGGTTGGCTGCCCAGGATCCCGCCCAGTGTGGGGGGAAGTGCTCTTCAGTCCTCGGCTGAGTCTGGGGACAGCACAGCCCCTCAGCCTCACACTGCACTCTGGGTCTGCACCTCCAGTGGCCAGGCCTCCAGCCCTGGCTGCCAGACCCGCCTGACCACTGAGGAAGCAGATCCCTGGACCCATCTCCAGCCCTAAGGAATCTAGACCTCCGGACCTCACATTCACATTTTTCAACATATTTATTTGTTAAATAGCTAATGTGGTCAACAAGGCTTGAGATTTTAAAAGTAGGGAAAGGTCTAGGTGTGCCTATAAAAGAAGGAAATGCTTTTCAAAATAACCAGAAACTAAAAATGACCAAACCTCCATGAACAGGAAAATGGGTAAATAAATTGTGCTCTATTCACACGAGGGAATACTATGCAGCAGTGAAAAAGGGTACCCGAGGGGTGCACAAACCACATAGGTGAGTCTCACAGCATAGGAGGCAGCAACTGTGCAATCCCAGTCAGGAAGTTTAGGAACAGGCAGCATTCTGACGGATAAAATTTCCAGCAAAGTGGGCATCTCAGTGTGTCGGGGGTGGGGTATTGTGGGCTGGGAGGGGCATGAGGGAGCCTGCAGGGGGCTGGCCTCCTTCCTACTGTTGTCCAAGGGGTAGTCATCTGGCCCTGTTCACTTTGTGAAGTTCATTGCACGGCTGAGGCTGCAGGCACTTTCTGGAATGTGCACTATATGCCAATAATATTTTCACTTGGCTTTCTTAGGGAGAGGAGGTTTACAGAGAAAAATGCTCATCCCACTCTGTCCCCAGCTACCCAGCTCCCCTCCAATAGCCAATGTCCATGTCATGGTTTGCTATGGGCCGTTCCAGAGATTCCCCGTACCTATGAATGCACACACACCTGCAGACATAACGAGCACCCCAGTGACCATGACGATCGGGTGAGCAGCGTAGGCAATGCTGCACCCCAGATCAGCCCGAGAGCAGCCGAGGCTCCCACAGCTGCACACCATTTAGAAAGCCAGGGCCTAGCGTCACTCAGGGCCTTTGCCCATCAGTGGAGTTTTCCCAAAATATACACAAATGTATATGCACACAGTTAGCTTTTCTTTCTTTTTCTTTTTGAGACAAAGTCTCACTGTTGCACCAGCTGGAGCGCAGTGGCACCCTCTTGGCTCACTGCAACTTCCACCTCCCAGGTTCAAGTGATTCTCCTGCTCCAGCCTCCCGAGTAGCTGGGATTACAGGTGTGCACCACCACACCTGGCTATTTTTTTGTATTTTTAGTACAGATTGGGTTTCACCATGTTGGCCAGGCTGGTCTCGAACTCCTGACCTCAGGTGATCTGCCCGCCTCGGCCTCCCAAAGTGCTGGGATTATGGACGTGAGCCATTGTGCTCAGCCCAGTTAGCTTTTCGAACTAAAGTAAAATGTTGAGCAGATATTTTCATTGTGTCAGGTTCAGCCAGTGGGAGTTTGGTATGCTAATGGCCCCAAGTGCAGACAGCAGCCATCAGTTAAAGCACCTGGGAAATGCAAATCAAAACCACAGTGCGGTGTCACTTCTCTCCCTAAGATGGCTCCAGTGAAAAAGACAGCAACAAGTGCTGGCGAGCACGTGGAGGAATCAGAATTCTCATGCATTGCCAGCGGGAACGTGAACCATGGCAGCTGCTGCGGAAAACAGCCTGGCCGTTCCTGGAAATGTTCAGGATTGAGTCACCGTGTGACCCAGGAGTTCCAGTCCTAGGTTTGAATGGAATTGGGGCCATACGGCCACACGGCCACACGAAAACGTGTACCTGAATGTTCACAGCAGCACTATTCACAAGAGCCAAAAGGTGGGAGTCACCCAAGTGTCCATCTAGGGATGAATGGATAAACACAAGGTGGTAGATCCACAAAGTGGAATATTACTGAGTCATGAAAAGGAATGGGGCTCTGACACACGCCACAGCCTAGGTGAACCTTGCAAACATTACACAAAGTGAAAGAACATGGACACAAAAGACCACATATTGAATGCTCCCATTTATATGAAGTTTCCAAATAGGCAAATCTACAGAGACCAAAGGTAGAATGATGTTGCAGAGGGGAGGGGAGAGGTAGAAATGGACAGTAACTGCTCAGTAGGTATGAGGTTTCTTTTAGAGGAGATAAAAATGTTTTGAAATTAGACAGTGATGATGGTTGCACAACTCTGTGGATATACTAAAAAAAAAAAAAAAATACTGGGGCTGAGTGTGGTGATTCACGCCTATAACCCCAGCACTTTGGGAGGCTGAGGCAGGTGAATTGCTTGAACCCAAGAGTTCAAGACCAGACTGGGTAACATAGCGAGATCCCCATCTCTAAAAACAACAACAACAACAACAACAAAAAATTAGCTGAGTGTGGTGGTGCGTGCCTGTATTACCAGCACTTTGAGAGGCTGAGGAAGGCAGATTGCTTGAGCCAGGAGTTCAAGACCAGCCTCGGCAACATGGCAAAACCCTGTCTCTACAAAAAATACAAAAATTAGCTGGGCATGGTTGTAGCATGCACCTGTAGTCCCAGCTGCTCAGGAGGCTAAAGTGGAAGGATTGCCTGAGCCCTGGAGGTTGAGGCTGCAGTGAGCTATGACTGCACCACTGCACTCCAGCCTGGGCGACAGAAAGACCCTGACTCAAAACAAAAAATCACCAAATTATACATTCTAAAAGAGTGAGTGGGGCCGGGCACAGTAGCTCACACCTGTAACCTCAGCACTTTGGGAGGCTAAGGCGGGCAGATCACTTGAGGTCATGAGTTCAAGACCAGCCTGGGCAATATGCCGAAACCTCGTCTCTACAAAAAATACAAATATTAGCCAGGCATGGTGGTGCATGCCTGTAGTCCCAGGTACTTGGAAGGCGGAGGCATGAGAATCCCTTCAACTCAGGAGGCGGAGGTTGCAGTGACCCAAGATCGTGCCACTACACTCCAGCCTGGGCAACAGAGCAAGACTCCATCTCAAAAATAAATAAATAACATAAAATAAATGAGTGGGTGGTATGGTAGGTGAATTATATCTCAATAAACTGTTAGAAAACAAAGAGGACCAGGTCACAGGGCCACCAGAGCCACGCTGGGGCGAAGGACCTGCTTCCGTAGCCGGTGTTGGTCACCACCCAGATAGACAACAGCTCCCAGATTTCTCCAGCAGCCCGGGGGCGAGGTGTGTCCTCATGCGGGTGGCCCCCACGTTATAGGTCAGCAGTGGGGTCTGAAAACGCTCTCCTCCCACAGGCCTGATGCCCCATGAACCAAGACCAGTTCAGAACGGCCTCTGCTGCCCCAGGTCTCCAGGGGGCTATGTCTACCCGGTCCCCAGACAGCCAACCTCCTGCCCAGCCTGGAGAAAGCGGTGTCAGAGAAT
Source organism: Pongo abelii (assembly GCF_028885655.2). Classification (NCBI taxonomy): domain Eukaryota; kingdom Metazoa; phylum Chordata; class Mammalia; order Primates; family Hominidae; genus Pongo; species Pongo abelii. Next base: position 1,413,277 of record NC_071991.2, read on the forward strand.
AGCTCAGGGCCATTGCACCAAGTGTAGCCACTTTGCTCACTGTCACTCTGCAGGAAAACTGTGTTCTCATGTGTGAGGGAGTCAGTGAGTAAACTGAGTCACGAAACAGAGGCACAGAGATTTATAAGAATGGCAGGAGGGGAGGGAGAGAACCCCCACAGGGTCCAGGAACAATGAATGTCACGCGTTGTGAGGGCAAACTGGCAGCCAGCAAGAGGTCATTGGGGGCTGGTTGTCCCATTCTTCAGCAGTCTCCAGAAAACCCTGAAATCTCCACTGTGGGTCACACGTGACAAGCCGTCTCCAGAAATGCCTTCCAGGATCCGGGCCGGAGACACAACCTGCAGGGCCCAGCACAAAATGAAAAAGGTGGGACCCTTGTTCAAAAAGCAGGAAAAAGTGCCATTGAGGTACTAAAATGTAAAGCTTATGTGCTTTCTCCCCCGGTCCCTCCAAACTATCACTGCAACACAGAGGTCCCAAAATGTTTTTACTGTGGTAAATATATATGACCTAAAACTTACCATCTTAACCATTTTTTTTTTCTTTTTTTGAGACGGAGTCTCGCTCTGTCGCCCAGGCTGGAGTGCAGTGGCGCAATCTCGGCTCATCGCAACCTCCGCCTCCTGGGTTCAAGCGATTCTCCTGCCTCAGTCTCCTGAGTAACTGGGATTACAGGCGTGCGCCATCACGCCCAGCTAATTTTTGTATTTTTAGTAGAGACGGGGTTTCACCATATTGGCCAGGCTGGCCTCGAACTCCTAACCTCATGTGATCCGCCCGCCTCGGCCTCCCAAAGTGCTGGGATTACAGGCGTGAGCCACTGCACCCGGCCCATCATAATCATTTTTAGGTGGACTGTTGAGTGGCATTAAGCACATCATTGTGGAAGCATCACCACCCTCCATCCATAGAGCTTTTTATCTTCCCAAACTGAAGCTCTGTCCCCACTCAACCCTCACTCCCCAGCTCCTGGGAACCACCTTCCTACTTCTCCCTATGGATCTGAGGACTCTAGAAACCTCCTATTGAGGTAGGAGGTGGGACTCGACTCAGAGGCTGGCTGGGCTCAGACTCCAGACCAAATTGAGAACTAGCTAAACAGGGACTGGGGGGAAGCAGCTTTCCATAAGACACGCCCACGGTTCGCCATGTCAGTTTTCCATCGCCGTGGCAACACGCAGAAGTCACCACCCCTTTCCATGGCAACAATCCAATGACCCAAAAGTTACCACCCTTTCCCCATAAATTTCTGCATAATCTGTCCCTTAATTTGCATAATTAAAGGTGGGTGTAAATGTGAGTGTCGAACTACCCCTGGGCTGCTGCTGTGCGTGGCTGCTTTACCACCACCCGCTCACTCTTGAATTCCTTCCTGGGCAAAGCCAAGAACCCTCCCAGGCTAAGCCCTGATTTGGGGGCTCACCTGCTCTGCATCAACATAAGTGGGACCCTGCAGTCTGTGTCCTCTTGTGACTGGCATGAGCATGATAAGTGCCTTTCCTAAAACTATCCCCTCCTTGGGTGGGGACCAAAACCACCTTTGTAAAAACTAATGGAAAGCCACATGATAAGAATTATGAGAGGGGCCTGAACTCTGCTAAAATGTAGGCAGAGTTAAATGGTAACCAGCCATTGTTCCAGAGGTCATGATATTTGTGACCTCCCCAGTTGCTCCCATGGGTGACATCGCTATTGCCAATGCCTAAGATTGGCGTCAGAGGGGTTTTTTTAGATTTCTGTGGACCACTGAGTTCACCTGGACTCATGACTCAGACCAAGGAATGAACCCAACTCACCCTGTGACTTCCATCCAGGAACCGACTCAGCGCCAGAAGACAGCTTTGATGCCCTATAATTGCCTCCTCCACCCAGCCAATCAGCATTCCCCGTTCCCTCGCCCCTGCCTGTCAAACTCTCCTTGAAAAACCCCAGCCTCGGGAGGCTGAGGCAGGAGAATCGTTTCAACCCGGTAGGTGGAGGTTGCAGTGAGCCAAGATCACGCTACTGCACTCCAGCCTGGTGACAGAGCGAGACTCCATCCAAAAATTAAAAAAAGAAAAAGAAAAAAGAAAACCCCAGCCTCTGAGCTTTCAGGGAGGCAGATTTGAATTATAAACTCCCGTCTCCCGCTCAGCTGGCCCTGCGTTTATTAAACTCTACTGCAATCCCACTGTCTGAGTGAAGTGGCTCTGTCTGCACAGTGGGCAAGAACTCATCAGGTGATTAAATTTTACCTTAATTGCCATTTTCTTTTTTGAGACAGGGTCTCCCTCTGTCGCCCAGGCTGGAGTGCAGTGGTGCAATCACAGCTCATTGTAGCCTCAACCTCCCAGGCTTAAATGATCCTCCCACCTCCGCCTCCTGAGGAGCTGGGACCACAGCAACACCACACCAGCTAATTTTTTTTATTTGTATTTTTTGCAGAGATAGGGTTTCACTATGTTGCCCAGGCTGGTCTCAAATCCCTGAGCTCAAGCGATCCTCCTGCCTCAGCCTCCAAAAGTGCTGGGATTACAAGTGTGAGCCACTGCACCTTGCCTTAATTACCTTTTAAAACCCTATCTCTAAATACGGTCCCATTCTGAGGTCTTGGGGGTTATTTAGCATATGAATTTTGAGGAAACACAGTTCAGCGTCTAAGCAGGGAAGAGCAGACAGAGAGTGGGAAAGAACCCAGGTCGCAGACTGCACTTTCCCAGGATGGCTGCAGCTACAGCTACCATCTCACAAGCTCTTCCAGAACCTTTCTCATTATGATATGGAGTCCAGGTCCTCTTCCCTTGAACCCACACAGACCTCGGTGACTGCCTCGACCAACAGCTGGAGTGACTTCCAAGGCTAGGTCATCAAAATGCTGGCAAGCCATGTCTGCCTCATTCTCTTGGGATGCTTGCTGCTGGGACCCAGCGGCCATGCTAGTAGGAAGCCCAAGCCGTGCTGGAGAGGCCCACCTGGGGAGGAACCACAACCCCCAGGCCACAGGCCACAGCCCAACTGAACTCCCAACCAACAGCCGTGTGGGTCAGCTAACTCGCACATGGGCCTTCCAGGTGTGCAGAGCCGCCCTGCAGAGCCAAGCCCACATCACATGCTCAAAGTCCATGTCTACTGCTGTTTGAAGCCACTCTACTTGGGGGTGGTTGTTACCTGGCAATTGTGTACTTGGAAACTCACACAGGGCTCAAGATCCCACCTGCCACCTGGGGGGCTCGGGGAGAAAGCTGCCTGGTCAGATCCAGTCAGGTTCCTGGGCCTAGCACCCCAGGCTTGGTTGCAGTGGAGGCAGATTGGTGGGGAGCCCTCTGCGCTTCCAGACCCCGTCTCAACACCTCAGACTGGCAGTGCAGCTCCAGGCAGGTCCAGGAAGCATCCTCATGTGCCAGCAGGCAGCTCACACAAGCACTAGCAGTTTCCAGGGACAGACAGACATTGATTGAGTCCCTGCTGTGTGCTGGAAATTGTGTGAGGAGCCTTCAAACATGACCATAGACAAACTTCTATTCATCCTTTGAAGCCCAGCTCGGGAGTCACCTCCTCTATGAAGGTTTCCCTGCCTGAGAGCCGTGCTGCTCTGTGCCCTGGTACCTGGTCCCAGGTCTTTCACACACAGTAAGTGCTTAACCAGTGTTTGTAGAATGAATGAACCAACATTCGGTCCAGTGAAACTGAACTCATTCAGTCCAGTGAAACTGAACTGAGTATCTCAGTCTGCTCTTTTTTTAATTTTTAATTTTGTTAATTTTTACTGTTTTCCTTTAAGCTCTGTTGGATGTGATCTCTGTCTGCTCTTAAGGAGAAAAATAAACCCTCACTTCTCAAATGCAAGGAGAACATGGCCAGTGAGTGTCCTGCCAGAGGCACCTGCTCTCCACCAGGGTCAGACAAGAAATCCAGGAGTTCTTCCTGGAGGAGGGGACATCTGCATACTCCCTTTGAAGCGCGGGTAGGTTTACCCCACCCAAGATGAGGAAAGGGAGGCTCTTCTAGAGGGAATGAGGCTGCAGGGACAACACTGGAAGGCAGAGAAGTGGGGGCTGCCCAGGGCCTCCAGGAGACCCCACACTGGTAGATGCCAAATCCGGAATCTGCTGTGGTAGCCCCTGATCTCCCACTGGCCCCCAGCTTCACTACTCAGAGGGTCGATCCATCACCACCTTCATGTGCACCTGTTGGGAGCCCCTGGGAGACAGAAGTGGGTGGTGCGGGCGGTGAGGCTTCCTGGACCCCCAACCCCCACCCCAGCTGCGGCTGCTCCCTGGTGGCACCTGGAGCTGGGCTGATCTCAGCTGCACATCCGCAAACTTCCCGGTGACCCTGGGCTACCCCAACGTCCACCTCTGGGCCTCAGTTTCCCCATTTGTTCTGGGTGTCGGCCGAGCCACGTCAGCATCGGCTTGAAGGAGGAAGCCACAGGCGGTTGTGGAGGTGGTAAACCTGACACGGGGAGGCTTAAGCTGGAGTTGAGGGGGTCGTAGGTGTGACCCCTCCAGCCCTGAGTCCATGCTGATGTGGCCCAGCCAATGGCAGAGCAGGGCAGAGCCGGGGCTGAGCGGGGCAGGGCAGGGTGGTGCCTGGCCCGGCATCCACACTCCTGGTGAGGTCTGTTTGTTTTCATAACCAATTCAATATTTAAGACCCGGCCAGCCACGGCCGCGAGCTCTCCGGCTCCCCCTTCCTTTGTCTCTGCCGCTCCCTGCACCCCGCCTCACACTTCCTCTGACAAACCGTGCGATTCTGATGGAAAATTCATTAGTCGGCTGGTCTCTTTCCCTCCCCTCTCCGTGTTCCCAGGCAGCTCCGCGCCTGGCGTGTCAGCCTCTCCATCCAGATTATCTGGAGACGCCAATTTCAAAGAGACATCTTAATAGTGATGTCAACGAATTAATTAGATGTGTTAATGAGCTAAAAGCAACCCAAATTAAATTAATGCAGTAATAAGCGCAGACAGCAAAATTAGCTCCAATTTCTCTAAATGATTCTGAACTGTACACAACACCTCATCTCGCTAGAACATTACCATCCCCCAAAGCTAATCAAGAACCCGGCGCAATTAACTGCTTAATTACAAACAGGAGCGTGCATGCCCGGGCACGCACGCACACACACACACACATGCACACGCGTGCACACGCACACACAGGGCAAGAAAGTCAGCAGGCAGAAGGACAGGGCCTGGGTGGGCTTTGGGGGAGTGGGAGCTATGGACCCTCTGAAGACAGTGCTGGTCACCATCGCCCCCACCTGTCCTAAACCCCACAGATGAGAGCAAGGGCAAGGAACCCGGCTTGCTGGGAGCTCGGGTGGTCCAAGTGCAGAATGGAGCTGGACCGAGTCAGGCAGAAAGGAGGGACCCTGGGGTCCCCCAGCCCCCTGGGTGTGGTGAGGAAGGGGAGTGGAAGGGGAGCAGGAGGAAAAAGGAAAAAGGAAGGAAGGGAGGAAGGGAGAAGGAAGACTGAGAGGAGAGGGAGGAGGGGAGGGAGGAGGGGGAAGAGGGAGGGGGAGGAGGGAGGGAGCAGTGTGAGTTGTTTATTGCTTGCATCAGAATCTGAGTTGCAACTAAAAAGCTAATTGTCCAGCCCGCTGATTTCCCACCGGGCAGGGAGAGCCGCTAATAGCTTCGCAAGCGGCTCAGGTATCTGATTAGCTGTAATTGCAGCTACAGACAGGAGAAGGGTGAGGACAGAAGGGGGGACTTAGAGGGGAGGAGGGGGTCGGGGAGACTGGGAACAGAGGACTGGGTGCCAAGTCAAAGGGAGGCCAGGTGGGTGGCGGGCCGGGGGCAGGGACTGGAGAAGATGAAGGTCAAAGCCGAGGTGGCCAGGCCGGCTGAGGATCCACAGCCGCTCTGAGGACCACCCACCCAGGGCCCCGGGTGACTGCCACCGCCACCACCTAGGCCTCGCTGTCTCTGGGAGCTGTCCCGTCTCTGCACATCTGTGGAATGGGGGCATAGTCTACCTCGCTGGGCCGGCCCTCAAAGGCCAGGAGCCAGGGTGTGAAGAGCTCACCAGTGCAATACACAGTCGGTGCCAAAGTACAGGGGCTCAAGCACCTGCCCCCGGTGGCCCAGGGTGACCCCTGGATAGGACACCCACCCAGACCCCTGGGATGAGCTGAGTCTCATAAGCGGAAGACACTTTTTGTGAATTTCAGATCGGGGTTATTGATTCCAGAGAAAAGGAAGCCGCTGATCGACTTTGCTGTCGCAGGCACCCCAGCCCCAGTGGAGAACTCATGTCCCCAGAGTGGGGCAGGGGATGCAGGCCTGCCCTCCCTCCGCCACAAACCCACCCTCTCACCCGCCTTAGGGAAACCTCTCCCCCGCGCCCGGGTCTTCCTTTCTCATTTCTCTGCAGCTTTCTTCCCTCACCGACACATTTATTCTTCCATTGGTTTGTTTTCTAACTTGTGGTTCATTCAAAATAGATCTGTTCCGGCCGGGCACGGGGGCTCACGCCTGTAATCCCAGCACTTTGGGAGGCTGAGGCGGGTGGATCACCTGAGGTCAGGAGTTCGAGACCAGCCTGGCCAACATAGTGGAAACCGCTTCTCTACTAAAAATATAAAAATTAGCCGGGTGTGGTGGCAGGTGCCTGTAATCCCAGCTACTCGGGAGGTTAAGGCAGGAGAATCTCTTGAACCTGGGAGGCGGAGGTTGCAGTGAGCCGAGATCATACCACTGCACTCCAGCCTGGGCAACAGAAAAAAAAAAAAAAAAAAAAAGATCTGTTCCCATCCTTGTTCCAAAGAGAAAGCAAAGCACTGTTGCTCACCAACCTGTCGGCTGCAAGCTGCACCCCTCGTGGTGGGTACCTCACCTCGGGGGCCCCAAGACCTCTGGCTTCTGTCCCTGGCTTTGCAGAGCCTTCCCGTGTGCTGCAAGAGCCTGAAGATGCATGTACTCTGTGGTAAGCATGGGGACCCTAGTTGGGGGCATGAGCAGGGGACAGGGAACCTTAGCAACCTGGGGGTGTTGGAGGAGCGTCTCAGGAGGCGGCTTGGAAGGTGGCAGGATGACCAGGTGAGTGCATGGTCAGTCATCCAGCAGTAGGAAAGTAAGGGGCTGCGTGAGGGGCTGGCGAGAAGCGCTGGTAGGACCGTGCGCCCACCACACCACTGCACCCCAGGTCCAGGCTCCCCATGTCCCTGTGAGCTCAGAGGGCCACAGAGCCCTGCAGATGGTGCTGGGCTGCTGAGCACACAGAGGCCCATCCCCAACCCCAGACCCACAAGGCTGTGCCCGTCCTCAATTCCTTCGGGCCTCCTTTTTTTTTTTTTTTTTTCTTTTCTTTTTGAGACGGAGTCTTGCTCTTGTTCTCCAGGCTGGAGTGCAGTGGCGCGATCTCAGTTCACTGCAACCTCCACCTCCTGGGTTCAAGTGATTTTCCTGCCTCAGCCTCCCGAGTAGCTGGGATTACAGATGTGCGCCACCACGCCCAGCTAATTTTTGTATTTTTAGTAGAGATGGGGTTTCACCATGTTGGCCAGGCTGGTCTCAAACTCCTTGACCTCAAATAATCCACCCCCCTCGGCCTCCCAAAGTGCTGGGATTACAGGCGTGAGCCACCAAGCCCAACCTAATTTTTTAATTTTAATTTTTCTTTTCTTTTGTAGAGGTGGGGGTGGGGGTGGGTTCTCACTAAGCTGCTCAGGCTGCAGTGGTGCAATCACAGGTCACTGCGGCCTCCATGCTCCCGGGTTCAAGAGAGTCTCCCACCTCAGATTCCAGAGCGGCTGGGACTGCAGGCATGAGCTACCACACCCAGCTAATTTTTTCTAAAGACAGGGTCTTGCTATGTTGCCCAGGCTGGTCTCAAACTCCTGGTCACAATCGATCCTCCCACCTGGGCCTCCTAAAGCCCTGGGATCCAGGTGTGAGCCGCTGTGCCTGGCCAAATCTGTGCTTTTAAGGAAAGAAATCCTCAGGGTTTCAGGGCCAGGGGAGCCCTGCTGCCACCCAGGGCCACCCAAGCCACGGGCCACGCAGATGGAGCCTCACACAGCGCTCACGGCGAGGGGGTGGGGCATGCCCCCCTCTGGGTCACAGGGTGTGACCCCTGCAGATCCCAGCTCTCAGCCTCAGACCTTGCTTTGTTTTACAGATGGAAGAGTGAGGCGCGGCCGGGGGCCGGTGACCGTCCGGGACAACTCAGGTCCGCGCTGGCCTGCCTGTGGGCTTCTCTCCAATGCCAGGGCCGTCACCTTCGGATGTTGCTACAGGATTTCATCTCCCAGCAGGAGAAAAGGGATTGTTTTGCTTCAGCAAGAGCTCCTAGGAGCTTTTCACTCCCTGAGCGGGGTGAGCCCCGGGGGGCAGCAGGGGCGGGGACAGCATGGGTGGCAGGCACTGGGGCCGAGGCGGCGTGTGGAGCTAGCCGTCCCCGGGGCCTCCAGACACGTCCTCCACCCCAGCCACACGCAGCCTGCAGCTCCCGACACGGGGCTTTTGTGGACGGGGAGAGCCCTGGGGCATCACATGTGGCCTGCAGTGCAGGTGCTCACCGAGTGCTCACAGCCACATGGCCGGGCCCCGGGCGGGCGGGAGGGGACGGCAGGCCGGGCCTCGGGGAGCTGGGCCGCCGCGTGTCAGGCACACACCTGGCGCTGCCCAGGCTCCTGGCCCATGCCAATTAGAAACTCACTTTACATTATTTTAATTTATCTCTGGGGCCCTGGAAGGAAAGTCATGCAATTATTATTATTATTATTTTTTTGGCTGGAAACTCCAGCAGCCGTTATATAAATTACGTATAATTGAATACATCAGAGGCTGTTTCCTTTAAACAATCACGTTTTCCCTTCCCCGAGAATGGGGCTGTCCTTCCCTAAGAACTCGGCTCAGGGCTATGCTGAGAGCGTCTCGGTCTGTCGAGGAGGAGAGAGGCCTCTGGATCACCCAGGCCATGTCACCCATAGGCAGAGGCCCAAGGAGGGGACAAGAGGCTTTGAAATCAGATCACCAAGGGCTCCAACCCCAGCTGCACCACGAGCTCGCTGTGTGATCTTGGACAAGTTGCCTAACCTCTCTGAGCCTGTTTGCTCATTAGTAACAGCCTCTGCCTAAAGAGGATGATGTCCTGAGACTATGTCTGAGGATCCCTCAGAGTGGCACCCATGTGGAGTGTCCACTTGGCACCCAGTGTTGGCACCCAGGCCATGGGTGTTTTAAGGGTACCTGGGACTTGTTTTAGTCTGGTGTGATGAGACACGCAGATGTGGAAATGCTGTCACGAGGAGGAAGTTATGATGCTCACAGTTCCCCGGAAACAGGAGACAGAGTTCTCGGGGCCACCCGGGAAGCACTAGGCTGCGTCAGAAGGCAGCCGTAGATGGGGTGAGGGGGAAGAGCGTTTCCTGGGGTTTCCTCGGAAAGAAAGAGGCCAGGTTGGGGAAGCAGGCTTAGGGCTGGGGGGCTGGGATAATGTTGGCAGGTTTTGCCTGTAGAGGCCACCTCTAGCTGCCTGGTGCCTGGCCATGAGTGATTGGGGCAGCTGGATGGTGGCCCGAGGGTGAGAGCCCACCGAGGAGGTGGTGGAGGTGGGCTCTGGACCGGGTTCTTGTGCATATCAAAGGTAAGCTTTCGGGGAGCTGTTTGCTGTCTCTAGGAACAGGAGGCCCCTGAGTCCCCAATGCCCCAGGTGTCAGAGCATCAGAAACATGGAAAATGGCCAGGCACAGTGACTCGTGCCTGTCATCCCAGCACTTTGGGAGGGGGAAGGATTGCTTGAGCCCAGTGCTTTGAGACCAGCCTGGGCAACGTAACAAGGCCCCTAGTACAAAATTGGCCAGGCGTGCTGACATGCTCCTGTGGTCCCAGCCACTCGGGAGGCGGAGGTGGGAGGACTGCTTTAGACCCATAAGTTGAGGCTGCAGTGAGCCCTGATTGTGCCACTGCACACCAACCTGGGCGACAGAGCAAGACCCTGTCTCAAAAAACAAAAACACAGAACAGAAGTTTATAGTTCCACAGTCTGGAGTCCAGAAGTCCAAAATTAAGGTGTTGGCAGGGCCCCATCCCTCCAAGCACTCTAGGGGAGCAACTGTCCCAGGCCCCTCCCAGCTTTTGGTGGTGGTGATGATGCTTGGAGTTCCAGGGCTGGCAGCTGTTATCACTCCAGCCTCGGCTTCCGCCCTCACGTGGCCCTCTCCTCCCCATGTGTCTGTTGACACGTGGCTTTTTCCGCTTATAACGACACCAGTCATGTTGGATTAGGGCCCACCCTAATGAGCTCACATTAACTTGAAGACCAGCTACAATTGCTCTGTTTCCAATAAGACCACATTCACAGGTATCAGGAGTTAGGACTTCAACATATTTTGGGGGACAATTCAACACATAACATGTGAATTATAGCACAAGAAAGCTACGTTTTTTTTCTCTTTTTTTTTTTTTTTTTTTTGAAACGGAGTCTCGCTCTGTCGCCCAGGCTGGAGTGCAGTGGCGCGATCTCAGCTCACTGCAAGCTCTGCCTCCTGGGTTCACACCATTCTCCTGCCTCAGCCTCCCAAGTAGCTGGGACGACAGGCTCCCGCCACCACTCCCGGCTAATTTTTTTATATTTTTAGGAGGGACGGGGTTTCACCGTGTTAGCCAGGATGGTCTCGATCTCCTGACCTCGTGATCCGCCCGCCTCGGCCTCCCAACGTGCTGGGATTACAGGCGTGAGCTACCGCGCCCGGCCAGAAAGCTACTCTTTAAAAGAGAAGTTTTGCTGATGAGATGGCTCACGCTTATCATCCCAGCACTTTGGGAGGCTGGGGCAGGAGGATTGCTTGAGCCCAGGAATTCAAGACCAGCCTGGGCAATATAGTGAGACCCCAACTCTACAAAAATTTTAAAATTAGCCAGGTATGATGGTGCACACCTGTGGTCCCAGCTACTTGGGAGGCTGAGGTGAGAAGGTCCCTCGAGCCTGGCAGGTTGAGGCTGCAGTAAGCCGAGATTGCACCACCGCACTCCAGCCTGGGTTAACAGCAAGACCCAGTCTCTAAATAAATATAAATAAAAAATAGGCTGGGTGCAGTGGCCCATGCCTGTAATCCCAGAATTTTGGGAGGCTAAGGCAGGCAGATCACCTGAGGTCAGGAGTTTGAGACCAGCCTGGCCAACATGGCGAAACCCTGTCTCTACTAAAAATATAAAAATTAGCCAGGTGTGGTGGTGTGTGCCTGTAATCCCAGCTACTCGGGAGACTGAGGCAGGAGAATCGCTTGAACCTGAGAGGCGGAGGTTGCAGTGAGCCAAGATCGCACCACTACATTCCAGCCTGGGCCACAGAGCGAGACTCTGTCTCAAAAAATAATAATAATAAAAATAAAAATAAAAAGTTTTAAGTAATAAACTATTAAAAGAGAGAGAGAAAACAAGAAAAAACCAGACCCCATCGTGGGGAGCACAGCGTCCCAGTCCACCCTGAGTGACCTCCTAGAGCAGATGGAGTTTGGCTCAGGGAAGGCTTTGTGGCCGTGGCTCCTGGGCTGATCTCTGGACTAATGTTCCAGGGAACAACAGTGATAATATCCCTGGCCCTGTCTGTGTCCCCTCCCTCCCTGAATCACCCAGGCCTTCCTCTAAGCCAGCCCTGGCCTGGCCCTCAGCTTTAACCCCCAGCGCCCCTCCCCACAGCCCCCTGGGGGGCTCAGATTCCGCTCAGAGCCGCTGTAGTCAGGCCTGTCACGTGCCCACATCCCCAACTTGTAAAGTAACAACCCGTCGCACGCACAACCTCTTTGCACCCAAAATGTTCTCTGATCTGTGTAAACTGCAATTGATGCTGTGCCGCTTGATATTAATATCTTTTGTTTGTGTGTCAGGGTTCTGCAGAATCTAATTAAGAAGTGTTCTCTGCGTATCCGGGGTGTTCGAACAATTGTGCGGCGCCGACAATGCAAGCTGTTGACCTGCACAGATAAACTGTGCGTGCAGAGGAATCGGGGGCGGCAGACGGGGTGGGGGGAGTGTACATGGCTGTTCTTTTCTGCTGGGGCGCCCAGCGGGGCCTGCCTGTGGTTCGCCCTGCGTGCGGGCAGTGTGGGTGTCTTTGCCGCAGGGTGCTTGTCATGGCAAGGGTTCTTTGTGTGTACTTCTGCGTTGACATGCGTCACACCCATGAGCACACGTACATGAGCGAGGCCTCCCTGGACAAGTGACTCCTGTCTCAACGGTCCTTTCCCAGTGTATGTGTGCACCTCCCTCACAACAGCCCTGTGAGGCAGCATCACTGGCCCATTGCACAGATGGGGGAGGTTGAGGCTGCTGGTGCCGGGGATGTCACGTGTGGAAAGGCAGGCGCTCCAAAGGGTACCAGATAAACCCACCTATTGGGCTCGCCCCAGACAAATTATGACACGGGAACAGAGCATGCAGTCCGTCCTCAGGGGTAAGCACTGCAATCCCACTGGACAGACAGGAAAACTGAGGCCCAGAGAGGGCAGGAGCTTGCCCACCATGCGCTGTGGACTGGAGGCAGAGCTGGGCCCTTCCTGACCCTCCAAGCCACACCCTGGGGTCCCTTTGGAGGGAATCACTTAAGCCCAGGTAGGACCCAGAGGCCAAGGCTGAGTGTCCCTCCATCTAAGGTAACTTGGCTGTCCAGGGTGGCTTCAGAAGCCCCTGGACCTGGGGTCTTAGCCCCACCCATGGGTAACCCTGGCCAAGGCCCACCCCTCTCCAACCTCAGTGGCAACCCCTGGGAAGTAGCGAACACCACGCAGGCACTCGGTTGGTGCAGGTGCTGAGGCCGATGTCACAGCTCTGGGGTCAGGGCCGCTGCCCTGGGATGGGTCTGAGCTGTGCACGGCATTGCCTGGTGCCCTCCCAGCTCAAGGCCTTGCCTGACTACAGTTGCTGCCCCTGCCTCGGACCTGCCTGGCTGACAGCGGGCATCTGGGCCAGCGCTGCAGTGCTGCCAGGTAGAAGTGCTCCCTCCAGGCTGGGGGGACCTGCAACTCCCGCCCGGGAGTCCCTCAGACTTGGAGTGCTCTGAAGAAAGCAAGCCAGCGGCCAAGTGGGCTAAGGGCCAGGTGGGGGAAGGCTCCAGACCCGAGGCTGCAGGGTTGGAGAAGGCGTGCCGCAAAGGCCTGGAGACAGCCCGAACCCGGGATTCAGGATGGAATGGGTCTGGGTCAGGGAGCCAGGGTGACCGTGGGTGCACGTGCGTAATGGATGCGCACGCATGCAGCTTGCGTGCGTGCAGTCGGGCGCACCTGTAACCGGTGTGCACCCCGCGTCTGGTGTGCACGTGGGAGCACCTGGCCCAGCGCCCAGCGGGGCCTCGCCAGCCACGCTGTTAGGAAACGCCGCAGCGCCACCTGCCGGCTGCACGGTCTCAGCTGGACGCGGGCGGGGAGGGCGCCGGGCCACGAGGCCCCGCCCACAGCCAGAGGCCCCGCCCCTAAAGACTATCTTGGTGCCCCGCCTCCTCAGACTCCGCCAGATTCCAGGCCACGCCCCTTGTGGGCGTGACCGAGGACGCTGGTACCCGGATCTGGACTTCGCAGGGTCTTGGAAGGGCGGGCAGTGGGCGTCTCCACTTTGGGTCTCCTGGCTCCAAAGCGAGGACAACTATGAGCCTTAAACTCACACCAGGAGTGTAATAAGAGCATCTGCTGCGTCACTGACTCCTCCCATTTACCGATGAGGAAACCAAGACAGAGTAGTCAAGTCACCTGCCCAGGGTCACGCAGGAGAAAGTCGTAGGCCGGCTTTGAGCCCTGCATCCTAGTTGCAGAGTCTCTGCAATCAACGACTGCCCCCAACTCCTAGTAAATTCATCTTTATTTGTTAATTAATAGTTATTTACGAGAATAAACCCATCCAACCTCTCACCCCTTGCAATAGGTATCTGGGAAGTGATGGAGACAGGCATTCTGAGCTGTCACCAGTATCTTACATGGCCAGAAATGTGGAGTGCAGGGAGAGGATTCTCAGGATTTGGGGGCAAAATGAGTTAGGAGACAGGACTGGAGTGGGCAGCCACCTCCAGGACAGGCTGGGAGGCTGGGGCCCTGGGCTGCTGTGAAAACTCACTAAGCAGCCTTTAGCAGGTGCTTGATTCCCCGTGGGCCTCAGTTTCCCCATCTGTACAATGGGTTGGGGCTGGGTGGAAGATAAAACATCTCTTTTCTCAGTTCTTCTCCCAACCCCAGACAGTGCAGGATTCCAGGAATCCCTGAAGGTCTGAGCCAGTGCAGGGACTGGGGGCTCAGGGTGGTCCCGCCC